>NC_041387.1:528929537-528936291 GCF_002162155.2 Triticum dicoccoides | reverse complement strand
CCGCGTCTCCGGCCGCCGCCTTCCTCCACTCCGGCGATAACTCCGGCGAGATCCCGCAGGGTGGACAAGATCCACCACTTCCCCCAACCAAACGGTGTCCCGCGCCCCTGGATCCCTCCGTCCCGCGTCGACTTTCGCGGAGGTAAAATCCACTAAGTCCCCAGATCTGCTACATTATCATGCCATGTTCATCGCATCATAACTCTCTGCATACTGCTCCGTTTCATGCGTGTAATATGTCAAATTGTTCAGCTCGACGAGTACTTCATTTCATTCCATTGCATCATGTTCATTTATGTCCATCTTGATGCGTGAATCATCGTTGCAAGAGTGCATGTTGCTGTTAACCTGCTGAAATTGTTATAACTTGCTCATTTGTCATTTTTGCCATGTTTGATGTGTGCACCCTATGAGGTTGATGTCTACATGTGTTTTGATCTATGTCATGCCATATTTAAAGTGGTGCCATCCATGTATTTTTGAGAGTTGTTTAGTGAGTGCATCGATCTTGTTAAGTAGGGTACTTACTGTTGCTGTTTTCCTGACTGATTCTGTTATATCTTGTTGCTATGTAAACCTGCTGCTACAAGTCATTCTGTGCATAATCTGGAGATGTTCACTAAGGATGATTTGTCATACCTGTCATGCTCTATCCATTCAAGCCCCTGGTTGCATTTATAGCCTGCTGTAACATGTTTTTATCCTGCTCCAAACTTGCTAAATAATGTTGCTGTCAGCCTGTTAACATTAAGTTCCATGTTGCCATGATTGTTGCTAGTGATCCATGTATCCTATGAACTTGTTCTTGCCATGCTTAGCTTCTCAAACATGCCTTATTAGTGTTGGTTGCCTTGCCATGCCATGTATTGCTCTGTGGTGAGTGGTTCAAGCTCACCAACATGCCTACTTATTGTTGTTCCTGCCATGTATGAATCTGTCATATCTTTTGACATGTTTACATGGGTGCCATCATATCTTCTGATTCTTTTTGGCTCATGGTCAGTAAGGGACTTTTGTTATATGCTATTAGTAGATTCATGCCATGCCTTTGTTTGCCATGATAAGTTCCTGTAACATGTTGTTTGATAGCTCTAAACATTGCAACCTGATGTTATTCTTGCTAAGTCTGAAACTGTTAATATATGCAATCTTGCCATGTGTGTTTGAGCATGTTCTAGTGACTTCTGGAGATAGCTCAGTGTTCATGTTTTGTCATGCTTTACCTGTACTTCATGCCCATGCCTTTTGTTATTATATTGGGGTGTTGTAGCATGTTGTTTTGATGCTTGCAAGATGCCTAGCTGCTGTTTTGGACAAATTGTTGTTATACTTGTATAGAGCGTATGTGTTGAACCGTTGCTCCGTTTTGAGTGTGCTCTATATGAAACTTGCTTAGATTTGCATGTAGTTTCATATTATCATGTTGCATCCATGTTTGAGAGTGTTTGCTTGATGTTTGTATGCATTTTGCATCAATGCCATGCTTAACTTGTTTTGCTCATATCTTCTAGGCCGTAGCTCCGAACTAAATGAACTTTATATGTAACTTGACTAGAATTTCGTGTAGATCATCTTGGTGCATCTTAACTTGCTGTTTAACAACTTGAACATAATGTTTATTCAGATCTGGACCAACTTCGAAATTTGCATATGAGGACTTACCGGATTTGTCATATGTTGTTTCCGACCTCATTTAAACTTGCTTTGATGTGTTGGTCTTGTATCCATCGTCTCTTGCCATGAGTAGCTTCATGTAGTCATGTCTTGCATCATGCTTGTTGTGCATCATGTCTTCTCTATGTGTGGTGTGTTTACCATGTGTGCTTCTTCTCGATAGTTCCTGTTTCGTTGCGATCGTGAGGATTCGTTCGTCTACGCTTGGTTCGTCTTTGTGGCTTCATCTTCTTCATGGACTCGTTCTTCTTCCTAGCGGGATTTCAGGCAAGATGACCGCTACCCTGGATCTCACTACTATCATTGCTATGCTAGTTGCTTCGTTCTATCGCTATGCTGCGCTTCCTATCACTTGTTCTTCCAGCCTCCCAAATTGCCATGAACCTCTAACCTTTGACACCCTTCCTAGCAAACCGTTGTTTAGCTATGTTACCGCTTTGCTCGGCCCCTCTTATAGCGTTGTTAGTTGCAGGTGAAGTTGAAGATTGCTCCATGGTAGACAGGATTTTGTTGGGATATCACAATATCTCTTATTTAATTAATGCATCTATATATTTGGTAAAGGGTGGAAGGCTCGGCCTTATGCCTGGTGTTTTGTTCCACTCTTGCCGCCCTAGTTTCCGTCATACCGGTGTTATGTTCCCGGATTTTGCGTTCCTAACGCGGTTGGGTGATTTATGGGACCCCCTTGACAGTTCACTTTGAATAAAACTCCTCCAGCAAGGCCCAACCTTGGTTTTACCATTTGCCTCACCACCACCTACCTTTCCCTTGGGAGTAATTAACCCAAGGGTCATCTTTATTATAGCCCCCCCCCGGGCCAGTGCTTGTCTAAGTGTTGGTCCGAACCGAGCAACCTGCGGGGCCACCTCGGGGCAACTCGAGGTCTGGTTTTACTCGTAGCTTGACTTATCCGGTGTTGCCCTGAGAACGAGATATGTGCAGCTCCTATCGGGATTGTCGGCGCATCGGGCGGCTTTGCTGGTCTTGTTTTACCATTGTCGAAATGTCTTGTAAACCGGGATTCCGAGACTGGTCGGGTCTTCCTGGGAGAAGGTATATCCTTCGTTGATCGTGAGAGCTTATCATGGGCTAAGTTGGGACACCCCTGCAGGGTATAAACTTTCGAGAGTCGTGCCCGCGGTTATGTGGCAGATGGGAATTTGTTAATGTCCAGTTGTAGATAACTTGACACCAGATCCGAATTAAAACGCATCAACCGCGTGTGTAGCCGTGATGGTTCTCTTCTCGGCGGAGTCCGGGAAGTGAACACGGTCTTGGGTTATGTTTGACGTAAGTAGGAGTTCAGGATCACCTCTTGATCATTACTAGTTGTCGACCGTTCCGCTTGCTCTCTTCTCGCTCTTATTTGCATATGTTAGCCACCATACTTGCTTAGCCGCTGTTGCAACCTCACCACTTTACCCCTTCCTTTTCCATTAAGCTTTGCTAGTCTTGATACCCATGGTAATGGGATTGCTGAGTCCTCGTGGCTCACAGATTACTACAACAACAGTTGCAGGTACAGGTTATGCGATGATCATGACGCGAGAGCGATGTTTGCTTGTTTTGGAGTTCTTCTTCTGCTTCTTCTTCGATCAGGGGATAGGTTCCAGGTCGGCAGCCTGGGCTAGCAGGTTGGATGTCATTTGAGTTTCTGTTTGTGTTTCATCCGTAGTCGGATGGTGCTCTTATGTAAGATGATGTTGTATTCGTGTGGCATTGTATGCCTTTTGTATGTATCCCTACCTATTATGTAATGTTGATGTAATGATATCCACCTTGCAAAAGCGTTTCAATATGCGGGTCTATCCTTGATGGGACCTTCGAGTTCCTTTTGGATAGGGTCACATATTGGGCGTGACAAGTTGGTTTCAGAGCCTCGACCGACCCTAGGAGCCCCCTTGATTGATCGTGTAGTTTGGCCGATGTTGAGTCTAGAAGAAAACCGTTTTTGGAGTCTAGTTATATCGGAGAGGTAGGAATTCTTTTTACTCCTCAGCCCCTTCGTCGCTCTGGTGAGGAATCTTGACATAGGTGTTTTGAATTACTCCTCTTCCCCTTCAAATTTTTCTTTAGGTTCACGCAGTTGGTTTTTCGATCGTGATTCTCAGCTTTCTTTTCATCCGGTGCATTTCTCGTCAAGTTGACTCGAGTCTCTTCTTCTTTGCAAGTTCAATCCTCAGTTGTTTTCTTTTCCCACCCGCCCACCCCATTTCATCTCGGAACCGGAATCCGTAATCGAGTATCCATCCTACTCGTGTGAAGCTTTTGTTTTCTTTCAACCGGTGTTTTCTCTTCAAGTTATTCGTCGGTTCCCCCTTCCAAGTTGCCTTTGTTTTTTCCCGCCCTCCCACCCTCTTCTTCCCGGAGTCTGAGTTTGTTTCGACCATCAATTCCATTCGTGCGGAGCCTCTTCAGTCTTCCATCAATCATTTCAACCGGTGAGTTCTAATCTCGTTTGACATTCATCATCTCTTTTTCTTTTCCGGTGGATTCAATTCAAGTTTTTGGTAGTGATTATATTCTTTTCCTCGGATCAAGTGTTTTCCCTGCTCGTTCGCCTCTCGCCAGTTTATCATTCCGGAGTTCGGAAGACATCTCAGGAGATTCGTCAGTGTTCCAATTATTTCGAGGTTGTCACCTCATTCAAATATTTCAATTGTTCCGGTGCATCATCTATCTGTTCATCATCCCTTTCCAACGGTGTTTTCTTTTAGTGGGCCCTAACCCACACGTCTTTTCCCAGGATCTTACCTGACTCTTCTAATTATTCCGGAGCTATTCTCAGTTCTTTTCAAGCGTGAGGTAAGAATGGATCCCATCGGTCACATGCCTTTTCCAAGATCAATTTCAAATCATTTCATTGTTGGCTCAACCTCTTCGTTTTTCGTTCCCCCTTAGTGCCTTAACAATTTCGGTGGTGTTTCTCGTCGTCATTCTCAGCTTTGAAGATCAAAGAAGAGTTTCTCTAAAATCTTGCTTGTTCTCTCGAAGTTTCGTGGTTCTAACTTCATGGTATCCTCTAGTATTAGTCCATTGGTCAGATATTCTTTTCTTACCCATCCGGAGTATTTCAGGAGTTGATTTCTGTTTTTTTTCACCGGAGGCCATCATTCCAGAAGAATTCTTTGTGCTCACATTTCAGCTATCGTTATCCAATTATCCCGGTGCTTCATTCAAGTGTTCTTTAATCAGCTCATGATCTCTTTGTTCTTTTGCATCTAAATCCCCTCAAGTATATTTGTTCTTCTAATTCTTCCCGGTGATTCTTTCTCTTTTCTTCATTCATTTTCATTTCTAACGGTGGTTCGTGCAAGATTCTTTCTCCTTGATTATCATTTTTATTCATTCGTTATTTCCAAGCCTACCGGTGGTTCATGAAGACTTTCTCAAGTTTTGTGCTATACCCCCCCCCCCCCATTAATCCTTTTCAAGAAGAATAAGTAGTGTGCAAAATCCATTGCTTGTCATCAATTTAATTTGATGAAGGATAATCATACAATAAATATTATTCTTATTTCATCCAAGTGAGTAATCCCTTCCTTCGGAGTTTATTCTTGATGAATAAATTCTAGTTCCAAGTGTTTTCATCTTTTCTTTTTCAGAGTTCAAATTTCCTCAGTCATTTTGTCGGAACCTCCATCTGAATCACTTCAAGGCTCATCTTATTCTTTTCAAGCTTCAATTCAATGTCATCATCCTTTTATTACCGGAGTTCTTCATGATGGTTCTTCATGAGTTAAGTCATTCGTCAAGAGTTCACCAAGATTTTGTTGGTGGAGTTCAAGTACCTTATCCTCTTGCGTCTCGAAGTGCAATTAAATCTCTGTATTCTATTGAAGTGGAGTTTTGCATTTCTTTTTCCTCTAAGCTATCCAATCATTTCTGTTTTGTGGCCGGTTATCACCTTATGATTTTGAGATGTTACCATAAGTCCACAACAAGCTTATTCTATTCGTTGTTGATTTTCTCAACAACTCCGTTCAATCTTTTCTTCTCCGTTCTTTTCATTCAACTCTTTTAATTCTTTTCAGAGGTTTTTGTGTCATGTCTTCATCAAGTATCATTCCATCCTCTCAAGCTCGTGTTCTATTCATCCATGTTTCAGTCGGAGTGTTACCTAAATCCTTCCAGTCTTATTCGTTTCTTATCTCGTTCTAACCGGAGTGGTTTCATAGTCTATCTGATTCCGTGAGCTTTCGATTCTCGTCATTCTCGTTGTTCCTCTCTTTTTCTCGAGTGCTCTTGATTCTTTGCTTCTTCTCTTGAGTTCTTGTTTCACCTCATCCTTTTCCCTTCCGTCTCGGTCCTAAGATCTCGGGACGAGATCTCTTGTTAGTGGAGGAGTGTTGTAACGCCCCGGATTCGATGCGCCAGGTGTCTTCCAGTTATTCGCAGTCCTTGCCTTGTCATTTGCTTGCATTTTGCATTTTTATCATGTCATCATGTGCATTGCATTGCATATGTGTTCGTCTCATGCATTCGAGCATTTTCCCCGTTGTCCGTTTTGCAATCCGGCACTCCTATGTCCTCCGGCATCCCCCTTTTGTCTCTTGTTGTGAGCGGGTATTAAACTTTCTCGGAATGGCCCGAGGTTTGCCAAGCGGCCTTGGTATACCACCGGTAGACCGCCTGTCAAGTTTCGTGCCATTTGGAGGTCGATTGATACTCCAACGGTTAACCGGGGAACCGTTAAAGCCCCTTTTGTCTTGAAGCCCAACACCCCTCCAAAGTGGCCCAACAACCCATCCAAACCCCCTTCATGCTCTCCGCCGTTCGATCACGATCGCGTGGCCGAAAACCACACTCCATTTGGAGTCTCCTAGCTCCCTCCACCTATAAATATGTGTAACCCTCTCCAAATCGCGGATGAAAACCCTAGAAATTCCACTCGCGCCACCGCACACCTTCTCCTCCACCGACGGACATGTCCGCCCGTCGCCCCCGACCAATAGGACGCCGACACGTCGCCCCGCCGGCCCCCTCTCTCTCCTCCCATCGCCGCCGGCCCACGGAGCCCGTCCTGGACCTGCACGGGCCCGGATCCCGCCGCCGCCCGGCCCGCTCCGCGTCGGCT
>NC_041387.1:528890072-528928961 GCF_002162155.2 Triticum dicoccoides | reverse complement strand
GAGCCCCGCCTCTCCGACCGCTGCCTTCCTCCACTCCGGCGATAACTCCGACGAGATCCCGCAGGGTGGACAAGATCCACCACTTCCCCCAACCAAACGGTGTCCCGCGCCGCCCCTGGATCCCTCCCTCCTGCGTCGACTTCCGCGGAGGT
The DNA here is from genome assembly GCF_002162155.2 of Triticum dicoccoides. Taxonomy (NCBI): domain Eukaryota; kingdom Viridiplantae; phylum Streptophyta; class Magnoliopsida; order Poales; family Poaceae; genus Triticum; species Triticum dicoccoides. The sequence goes on along the minus strand of NC_041387.1, from coordinate 528,928,809 downwards.
AAAATCCACCAAGTCCCCAGATCTGCTACATTATCATGCCATGTTCATCGCATCATAACTCTTTGCATAATGTTCCGTTTCATGCGTGTAATATGTCAAATTGTTCGCCTCGACGAGTACTTCATTTCATTCCATTACATCATGTTCATTTGAGTCCATCTTGATGCCTGAATCATCGTTGCAAGAGTGCATGTTGCTGTTAACCTGCTGAAATTGTTATAACTTGCTCATTTGTCATTTTTGCCATGTTTGATGTGTGCACCCTATGAGGTTGATGTCTACATGTGTTTTGATCTATGTCATGCCATATTTACAGTGGTGCCATCCATGTATTTTTGTGAGTTGTGTAGTGAGTGCATCGAGCTTGTTAAGTAGGGTACTTATGGTTGCTGTTTTTCTGACTGATTCTGTTATATTTTGTTGCTATGTAAACCTGCTGTTACAAGTCATTCTATGCATAATCTGAAGATGTTCACTAAGGATGATTTGTCATACCTGTCATGCTCTATCCACTCATGCCCCTGGTTGCATTTATAGCCTGCTGTAACATGTTTTTATCTTGCTCCAAACTTGCTAAATAATGTTGCTGTCAGCATGTTAACATTAAGTTCCATGTTGCCATGATTGTTGCTAGTGATCCATGAATCCTATGAACTTGTTCTTGCCATGCTTAGCTTCTCAAACATGCCTTCTTAGTGTTGGTTGCCTTGCCATGCCATGTATTGCTCTGTGGTGAGTGGTTCAAGCTCACCAACATGCCTACTTATTGTTGTTCCTGCCATGTATGAATCTGTCATATCTTTTGACATGTTTACATGGGTGCCATCATATCTTCTAATTCTTTTTGGCTCATGGTCAGTAAGGGACTTTTGTTATATGCTATTAGTAGATTCATGCCATGCCTTTGTTTGCCATGATAAGTTCCTATAACATGTTGTTTGATAGCTCTAAACATTGCAACCTGATGTTATTCCTGCTAAGTCTGAAACTGTTAATACTAGATGACTCGTTGCGCCAATGGCGCAAAGGCCGAGAGGGAGCCAAGCATTGTGAGAACATTTAGACACCGAAGTCGAAAACCAAATGTGCCAACACTCTCGCATCCTCTGCTTGGAAGCCGCCTTTTCTCACCGGATCTAACATAGATACATATGATTCTTCAAGAGCAAATTTCAGAGAAAATATAAAGCATGGAAGGCTTTAAGTTGTACTATTGAGACCATACCACCATATCTTCATTTAGTTTCTTTGAAAATCTAGAGGTCTAAGAGGACGGTACATGTGAGAAGCTATGAATCCACAACAAAAAACTAAACTAACTTTCAAACAAACATTTCAAGTTTGGAAGCCACAAAGAAGCAGGCAAGATCTCTCGTTGTAGTGCAGGTACATGTCCTTAATCCTGCATCCACAACCAATAATTTTTCAACACCTAAATCCACGAAATCCAACCGAAGGAAATCATGGCAGAAACATGCGCCGTGGCTTACATCTCCAAGAAGGACTTCTTGGCATTCTTGTGCAGGTTGGACACAGCAATCCTCGCTGCAAGCTGCAGAAGAACCACATAGGCACCCTCCTTCACCTAGCCATTGGAGAAGAGGGGGGCAACACCTGCAGTGCCGCGACAAGGCCTCATTAGATAAACCTTTACTCTTGTAATCTACGTTGGTGAATCTATTGATACCTTTCTTTACCATATGCTCATTGAACCTTCAAAACAATATAAGTGGTCGACCTATCAAGACTAACCATTTCAACTGACCAAAAAGAGAAATCAAAGCTAGCAGAAAAACAGACAATAGACATCCAAGAAAGAAACTTGTATGTACAACCATGTCAATTGTTGCTTCAAAAGGCCATTATTTCTCTGCAACTTCTTTCACCGCAAGCCCAATACTTTTTAACACGACTGCAATGTACCTGGGTCAAAAGCAGGCCCAATAGAGTGCAACGAACATATCAAAGTCAAAGATGCCAACATATACATAGGAAAACATGAAGCAATGATCTTGGAATAAATTTCATCCTAAAACCTGAACACGCATGTTGAATGTATCAAATTCTACAATTCTTTTGGTGATGTGAATTTTCAGGCCCCCACTGACTTTAACTACAACAGAACACAATTTTCTCTTAGAGAAGAAGCATACAGAAACAATCGTAGTTCAACAAAAATCTATCGAAGCTATTGAAGATCTGCATACTCTGTTTCGGCCGTTTTATTAGCAGGTAAAACTTTAGTTGTCATGAGACCTTCATAGTGAGTCTTCTCCATGTTCACATATTCAGTGGAAGGAACTACCATCAGTATATACATGCTACAGAAGATTGGGTGATCACTATTTGGAAGTACTTATAACCAACTGGTGGCCTTGGATGGAACTAAATCGAAACAACAAAAATAGTTGAATATCAATAAATTTAAGTACGTACCTAGCAGAAGCAAAGGTTGCTATTCTCCTTCGGAATTAACTACAGTCCGTGTCTCCTAAGAAACATGCATTTTATCTGACAAAGCACACACCAACTGAACATGTGTTAGCATAACAATATTCAGTTGTTGAACCCTCTATGCATTGCATCGACAGAAGATGGAATCGAAAAATACATCGTTGTAGTGACAACAAAAACTGCAGTCTAGTGTAGCATCATAAGGAAAAACAAGCAATGTTAAGAATAAATGGAAATAGGCAGGAGAGTTATTCTGTTTTGGTGGCATTCTGTAATGCATCAGAAATATTTCTTAAAATCTACGGGTTTTAAAAGTAAGTACCAATGCGCAGAGAAATGGCACAATCAATTGCCTAATTCTCAAACATGTCAAGGTCAGTCAATTGTCACACTATCTTTGTCTCCAACCTGTGGGTCAACTTCAGCAGCCGTCTACCGAGGCTGATTGGTGTGCTCAATACAAGTGACACAGCCTGTAAATTAAACATAAAGAGGTGTCAAGAGCTAATATCTTTTGTTTATAGCACAACTACTAAAACCATTATGCCAACAAAATTAAGAACAAAAAACAAGTCGATGCTCTGGTCTTAAATGAAAGTACTCTAGATATCAGAAAGACCGATAAAAGAATGGCCGCGGAGAGGAATTAGGGATCAATCAATCTGCATGTGTGGTTGAGCTAGCTTTGTGTTGTGAACTACGCATTGTGTTGTGAAGCTACTTTCTCGAGTTCAGCGAAACCGCCAGTATGCCAAACCATCTCTGAAACAAACTAATACATCAACAGGTTTTGAGTAATCAACAGCTCCGTACCCAGCAAGAGCTCTCTGAATTTTAGTAAGTGAAAATCATTAACTAAATAAGCTCTTTTTCAAGGTCATGCAATAAGAAAGTGGGCTGAATGACCATCATAGGAACATGTAGAAGCAGCAAAAATAGAGGCTTGGTGTGTAACTGATCATGAATGTCAACGAACAATATAGCCTGCAGTTCTTTCCTCCTTATCATGTTGGAGCAAAGCCCATAATAGCATATTACTATAAATTGTGAATAATAAGCTCACAAAAAACTATATTTGTCCAGGGAAACTTAGTTTTCAATTTTAAAGTTATAACAGAACACTGAATTTAACTAATCTCATAGTAGTATTTTGTGGTTCGTACCACTGCTGCTCACCATGTTCCATGGCCCCATGGGAAAGATGTGCGTCAGTTGGGGAGGTGGCCGGTGTGCCTGCGGGGAGAGGTGGACTGCGCGCGGTGGCGAGACCCTTTGCTAAGGTACAAAAGGACATATGTTAAGTAAAGGGTTCATGATCATTTAAGTAAAATAAAGAACTGCCGAAGGAACTCAAGCCTCGAAGCTAGGGTCACAACCTTAGTAATTCATTGATCACAGAAACATGCTAATTAATCAAGCTTGTTATCCTGAAGCAAAATCAGTTCATTAAGTAGAGAGTAGAAGTCTTGCACTTTCTGTATCTATCATTGGTACAAAATAACATATGCCCACCACGGAAGAGTGCTAGGCTGTACGAATCTACGACATCTTCACCGACACAACTATATAATGAATTCTGAAGTACTTCATGGGCACCAATCAAAAGCTAATATATAGTTCAACATATCCACATGCTGCTCCCATTCACCAGAAGAGTAGAGGAGAGATCAAAATTGAGAGAGGGTCAGTGGGGGGTTGAGGGCGCTGGGAGCCGCAAGACCTGCCGTCCATGTTGTCGGTCTGCACATTTCACTTATTTTCTGCAAGAGCAAACCAAACCAAGATAGCATTAGCATGTTGTATCTTACGCAAGTGATCAGAAGATGAGAATGCTTGCCGGCAAAGGGGAGCAAGGAAATAATAACCTAAAAATATCCAAGGAAGTAGTAATCCACCTAGCAAGAAAAACAAAGGACATGGAATATTCAGTCAGCATTCCGAGACCTGACTTGCCCTCATACATATCTTGAGAGTCACAAGAGATGATCTATTTTACCTGTGCCTCTTGTCAAGTCTTCCCAGCCAGCCGAGAACCCTGTATATCTGTTAGAGCAGCCAAAACAGAACAAATACAATTAACTTCGAATTATAGAAGTTGACAATTGCACAGAACATATGTAATAAACTGTCAAAATCGTAAAGTAGGTATTAAAGAAGATAGAATCATGAGCGTGAGTGTACTGTCTGAAAGTGCATTGATGCCTATTTTGTACAGTGACCTAGAGAAAACTCCAGTACATAAAAGGGAAGGCTAACACATTACGTGTGATTAATGGATGACTTGTTAAGATGTAGGGATATACATTGATTACAATTTTTTTGCCAATTCAAGCTGTAGAAAACAGATCATCTCATCATTAATCAGGTTATCCTTGTGTAGCCCATCGTTATACGTAGATATTAGAGGTTTCTTGTTATCCAAAAATATATAAATGGTTCAATCTATTTTCAGAAACTAAAATTTCTATTTTGTATGTGATCCACATTATAGAATATAAGTGCTAACCTTTTGACGAGTCCTCTGCAATATCAAGAAGCTGGATCCAACTAATGCGCTCGACTTGCTCTGCAAATATATACATAGTTCAGCCTTATTTTTAGAAATTAGGATTTCAGTCACAGTTGCAACTCCAACACCAAAAAGAATTGACTATTCATTGTATGTAAGTTCAGACAGAAACAAAGAACAATGCTTACCTGATAGAAACCAACAGAGTTGAAACCTAGACTCTGATTGAGAAGCCCAATTAAGATGCCATTGAGCACTCCAAATCCCATGACAGTCCTTGCGTCGAAAGGTTTGTGCTTAAAGGGCTTCATACATAATGCCACATGAAGTCAATAGAATAGAACAAAGAGATGCCAGCTTGTCAACATGGTTGGTGCACAATAAAGAATAAGGGTGTTCTTATTTGTAGGGATAACATTTCTTCCAAGTTATACATGACTTTCAAAGATCAGTAAACTAAATTCGAAATTTACAGGTTGTAGAGGAAAAAAATGGCAGTTATAACATGAGACACAAAATGATACTACAAACAGGGGATATGCAAACGTCAATGATCTGAACAGAAGCTCTAAATAAATAAAGAAACATTAATTCATAAGAACTGAAACTCACTACCTCCAGTTCCATAGACCAATACTCAGTTTTATGTGAGTACAGTTTTCTAACACGTGAGAATCCTTTGTTCAAAATGTTGACTACGTAAATAAAATTAAACAAGAGCAGTGATTTTTCCATGATGGCATCAGTAGTGCTCACTGGATGTTCACGTTATCTTTCCATTTTGACTGTTGGAGAACTGGAGGTGAGCATGCTTGGACGTTGCTGAAATTTCATCAAACACCTTATAGGCATAAACAAAAAAGAATTTGCACAAGGAAACATATGAGCTGAAGAAAGAGGGTAGGAGGCAAGGGGGAGAGATTAGATTCTACAGCAGGCAGGGGAATAGCCAGGCGCGAATCCTCCTGCCTTGCCATGGCCGGTTGCACCTCGGGGTCGGCAGCTGCCCTCTAACGGAGAGAGGGAGAGATGTAGAAGGAGAGAGAGAGAGATGTAGAGAGGGGAGAGAGCCTGACTGAACCTGGGACTCACGGACGATGGCGTCGGCGCTGTGGACCAGCGCTGCGGCTCGAGCTCATCCTGGGGTCTCCGCTGCACGCGTGCAGATGCTCCGTGGACCACCGATGCGGCTCGAGCTCCTCCCGGGGTCGCCACAACACGCGTGGCGATGGACGCGGGGGCGGGGGCTCGTGGCCAGATGGCGGAGGTGCCGACGACAACAACGACCTCGTCCAGGTTGAGCTCGTCCTCCCACGGTTTCCTCACGACGGCAGCTCTCGGCGCCGCTCACCTGCGAGCGCAGCGACGACGACGGAGCCGGCGGATCTGCGAGCGCCATGGCTGGCCGGGTGGAGGAGGTGCGGCGGCGGCTGGCCGGGTGCTGCTCCTTCCCTCGCCCGCCAGACCCCCGCCGGCCGCCACCATCGCCTGCATCCAGGCCGCCAACAGCAGCCTTGACCCGACCCCCACCCTCAGCTCACTCCGGAGGCGTCGTCCTCTGCCGCGAGGAGGAGGATGCAGGGGAGCTTGTCCCGCGCGAACCAGGAGCAGGCGTTGGAGATCGGGGTTCACCCACGAAGCGCGTGGCCACGGCAGCTTGCGCCCGAGCAATGGGAAGGCGAGAAGGAGGAAGAGGCGAGGCGATGGAGGAGTAGCAGTCGGCGGCGGGGCTCCTAGGGCGCAGGAGGAGGAGGTGGGAGGGAGTGGCGGCGGACGAGGGAGGGAGGAGCGAGGGGCGCGGGCTGTGGATTGGGGCTAGGGTTTGATGCCGTTTTCTACCTCACGCGGTGCGATGTTTTTTCCGCTCGCCTGGTGCGCTGCACCCCACGCGCGGCGCGGTGCGGTGATCTTTTTTCCCTCGCGTGGTACCGTGCGCTCGAGGCATTGGTTTTAAATGTGTCTAGCACTTCTTGAGGCTTTATATGTTAGATATGCAATCTTGTCATGTGTGTTTGAGCATGTTCTAGTGACTTCTGGAGATAGCTTAGTGTTCATGTTTTGTCATGCTTTACCTGTACTTCATGCTCATGCCTTTTGTTATTATGTTGGGGTGCTGTAGCATGTTGTTTTGATGCTTGCAAGATGCCTAGCTGCTGTTTTGGACAGATTGTTGTTATAGCTTGTATAGAGCGTTTGTGTTGAACCGTCGCTCCGTTTTGATTGTGCTCTATATGAAACTTGCTTAGATTTGCATGTAGTTTCATATTATCATGTTGCATCCATGTTTGAGAGTGTTTGCTTGATGTTTGTATGCATTTTGCATCAGTGCCATGCTTAACTTGTTTTGCTCATATCTTCTAGGCCGTAGCTCCGAACTAAATGAACTTTATATGTAACTTGACTAGAATTTCGTGTAGATCATCTTGGTGCATCTTAACTTGCTTTTTAACAACTTGAACATAATGTTTATTCAGATCTGGACCAACTTCGAGATTTGCATATGAGGACTTGCCGGATTTGTCATATGTTGTTTCCGGCCTCATTTAAACTTGCTTTGATGTGTTGGTCTTGTATGCATCGTCTCTTGCCATTAGTAGCTTCATGTAGTCATGTCTTGCATCATGCTTGTTGTGCATCATGTCTTGTCTATTGTGGTGTGTTTACCATGTTGTGTGCTTCTTCTCGATAGTTCCTGTTTCGTTGCGATCGTGAGGATTCGTTCGTCTACGCTTGGTTCGTCTTCGTGGCTTCATCTTCTTCATGGACTCGTTCTTATTCCTAGCGGGATTTCAGGCAAGATGACCGCTACCCTGGATCTCACTACTATCATTGCTATGCTAGTTGCTTCGTTCTATCGCTATGCTGCGCTTCCTATCACTTGTTCTTCAAGCCTCCCAAATTGCCATGAACCTCTAACCTTTGACACCCTTCCTAGCAAACCGTTGTTTGGCTATGTTACCGCTTTGCTCAGCCCCTCTTATAGCGTAGTTAGTTGCAGGTGAAGTTGAAGATTGCTCCATGGTGGACAGGATTTTGTTGGGATATCACAATATCTCTTATTTAATTAATGCATCTATATATTTGGTAAAGGGTGGAAGGCTCGGCCTTATGCCTGGTGTTTTGTTCCACTCTTGTCGCCCTAGTTTCCGCCATACCGGTGTTATGTTCTCGGATTTTGCGTTCCTAACGCGGTTGGGTGATTTATGGGACCCCCTTGACAGTTCACTTTGAATAAAACTCCTCCAGCAAGGCCCAACCTTGGTTTTACCATTTGCCTCACCACCAGCTACCTTTCCCTTGGGAGTAATTAACCCAAGGGTCATCTTTATTATAGCCCCCCCCCCCCCGGTCCAGTGCTTGTCTAAGTGTTGGTCCGAACCAAGCAACCTGCGGGGCCACCTCGGGGCAACTCGAGGTCCGGTTCTACTCGTAGCTTGACTTATCTGGTGTTGCCCTGAGAACGAGATATGTGCAGCTCCTATCGGGATTGTCGGCGCATCGGGCGGCTTTGCTGGTCTTGTTTTACCATTGTCGAAATGTCTTGTAAACCGGGATTCCGAGACTGATCGGGTCTTCCTGGGAGAATGTATATCCTTCGTTGATCGCGAGAGCTTATCATGGGCTAAGTTGGGACACCCCTGCAGGGTATAAACTTTCGAGAGCCGTGCCCGCAGTTATGTGGCAGATGGGAATTTGTTAATGTCTGGTTGTAGATAACTTGACACCAGATCCGAATTAAAATGCATCAACCGCGTGTGTAGCCGTGATGGTTCTCTTCTCGGTGGAGTCCGGGAAGTGAACACGGTCTTTGGGTTATGTTTGACGTAGTAGGAGTTCAGGATCACCTCTTGATCATTACTAGTTGTCGACCGTTCCGCTTGCTCTCCTCTCGCTCTTATTTGCGTATGTTAGCCACCATACTTGCTTAGCCGCTGCTGCAACCTCACCACTTTACCCCTTCCTTTCCCATTAAGCTTTGCTAGTCTTGATACCCATGGTAATGGGATTGCTGAGCCCTCGTGGCTCACAGATTACTACAACAACAGTTGCAGGTACAGGTTATGCAATGATCATGACGTGAGAGCGATGTTTGCTTGTTTTGGAGTTCTTCTTCTGCTTCTTCTTCGATCAGGGGATAGGTTCCAGGTCGGCAGCCTGGGCTAGCAGGGTGGATGTCATTTGAGTTTCTGTTTGTGTTTCATCCGTAGTCGGATGGTGCTCTTATGTAAGATGATGTTGTATTCGTGTGGCATTGTATGCCTTTTGTATGTATCCCTACCTATTATGTAATGTTGATGTAATGATATCCACCTTGCAAAAGCGTTTCAATATGCGGGTCTATCCTTGGTGGGACCTTCGAGTTCCTTTTGGATAGGGTCGCATATTGGGCGTGACACCTCCCCACTTAGAGTTTTGCTTAACAAGTGTCGTGGGTGATTCCAGACACCGATAAGTTAAGCTGGTGTGTGCAAGTCAGGTGCGTTTTCATCTAGAAGACCGTAGACGGAATTAGTCCCGATGGACTAAAGGAATCCGTTACTCGTGGGTAAAGAGTACCCCCTCTGCAGAGATTAAACCTATTCGAGTAGCCGTGTCCATGGTGAAGGACTATAGTTTGGGTTGGGTCAAGTTTCGGTCTTAGTGTCGATCTTCGGAGGAAAAACAACTAAGTCAGAATTTTGATCTTGACCAGTGAAATATGATGATTGTGATTAATACTCTTATGGACTAACGATGCTCACTATTTGATTTATTGAGTACCTCTAGGACGGTTCTACCTCCGGGATATTCACTGTGATTATTTTGAGCCCTTTTTGTGGTGTCGCATAGACGCCCGACTGTGGCATGTTTATTATTTATTTACTATAAGCCCTTTATGTGTTGTCGCATAGACGCCCGACTGTGGCATGTTTGTTATTTATTTACTATAAGCCCTTTATGTGGTGTCGCATAGACGCCCGACTGTGGCATGTTTGTTATTTAATTACTATAAGCCCTTTATGTGGTGTCGCATAGACGCCCGATTGTGGCATGTTTGTTATTTATTTACCATATAAGCCCTTTATGTGGCGTTGTACAGATGCTTGACTGCGGCACGTTCGTTATTCATTTCATTTATGAGCCCTTTCTGTGGTGTCGCTCAGACGCCCGACTGAGGCATTCTATTTCTACTCTCTAATTGCATGATTCATGTGTCGTGTGAATAACATGTTTGCGGGCATCATGGATTTTATTTCTGTGACTGACGTTGTGATCATAGAATATTTAGTGCATGATTATTGTTTATATTATCCCAGTGTTCATGATGTTTGCGAGTACATTCAAAGTACTCACTAGCTTGTCCCTGGCTATTGTCTTGGCCAGATTTCTTGCTTGGAGAGGAGCGATGCGACGACAACCCCTGAACCTACGCAAGGATGATAGCAGTCGCGCGAAGATAGGAGTTAATCTGGTCAGCTGTTCCTGTGGGAAGTGGAGTCCCATAGACACAGATGATCCACAAACCGCTTCCGCCATCAACCACTAGAAACCATTTGTTGTACTCACAGGCCAGAATGGTCTTGTACTACATATTTTGTACTTCGCTTGGAATTTCTGTATCAAGTTGGTGCCTCATCAGCTAACAGTAATCCTAGGGCTGGTGAGCACAACGGCCATTTTCTGGAAATTTATACCCGGAAAACCGGTCGTGACACAAGTGATCCGGAGGCACCAGTACTCCACCCTTTCGATGCAACAGCCCAATTACCTATCAACCTGAAGGCTTGAACCACATCACTGCCTGTCGTAATTGAGACATCCAAGGGTCAAAGTTAATCTGGATGCCTTTGTCATTCTCACCTTCTTTTGGCTGCAGGCTGTATCGTTGGCAATCAGGGGAGTTTGCTCCCGAACTCCTAGGGCTCGCCGTGTAGACACAGTTTTCCATAGCAAACAAAGCCTCTGCCATCAAGGTCCTTGCCAACGGTGATCTCCTGGTTAATCGGATAATTGAGTCCAAGAAACAGAGAGTGTGAACCAAGGCTGTTTACCCGCCTCCAACTAAAAAATCCTAAAGGCCCCAACAAGCTAGCATCCTGCTCATAGATGTAACAGCCACTGTCGGGATACTCACGTATTACACAGTGCTTGTATACAATGGGGTTTTTGCAATATAAATTTTCCGGCTCATGTGTCCGAATGATCATCAGTCTTTTGCCGTCGTCTGATCGAGCGAGGAACCAGTTGTGCTTCCCTGTTTTTGGTAAAGGTGGTGTGATTACAAAGGGCAGTAACTATAGGGACATTGCATCATATCAAAAAGGACAGGCCTTGTTAATGTAAGATCAGCATTGTTCAGAGTATGAGTAGGATAATGCAAGAAACAACATTGATATGTCCCTGTTGGAACTGGGAGGAAAATACAGGGAAATGTATACTGGGTTCGAAAATATAGAAGTGCCATGCATGGTTATACTCATGTTATCTCGCAATCGATTCTTCACAGGAAACTACCATGTCATGCATGTCATGTAATCATGTTCTGTCCTCACAAACAAATTCTTCAAGGTAACTAACAGACCATGCATTGTTATATACTTGTGTTCTGTGTGCAAAAATTTTGTGAGGATATTATTCTAGCATTGATTGCTGAAGGGCGGATATAGGTATGTACACATGGTAAGCATTGCAGGATTTCACTACTTCCAAATATAGAGTTCTCCATATGCACATTTACTTCCCTAATGTATGGTTAGATGAAATCAACAGTGTGGTGCATGTTTCTACATCATGAAAATGAGGAAACTAACATGGCCATTGATACACACTCATATTTAGTAGTAGTATATAGATTACTGTAAAATAAGGATAATATCCATATATTACTAACCGTTTGATTATTCAGGGTACAAATTGGCTGTCATGACATGGTCACAATTGCATGAATTAACTCATTCCAAATATAGCTCATTTATGGCGTCTCTAATACATTGCCATAGTTCTACTCAAATTCCACTCAAACAGGGATATGCCAATCATCATAAAAAGTTCAAACAGTGTCATGGCGTCATCATTAACATGAGATGGAAACAACTTACACACGCCATCCCAGCAATACATGATGCCATCTGCTTTGTCGATCGCATAGATGATGCCATTGTGTTCAATAGCATCACAGAAGTGTGTATCAGCTTTGACGATGATCCACTGCGAGCCGAGTTGTCTCCAGCTAAAGAAGGCACCGGCGTAAAGATAGGTGAGTCCGCGGTCGAACAAGGCAATTAGCTTGAAGTCTGCGTAATTCGCATGTCGTGTGGGCACTTGGCAGATTACAATCTTCTGCAAAACAAGGTCCGTCCAACTGACGTAGTAATTGATACGTCTCCAACGTATCTATAATTTATGAAGCATTCATGCTATTTTATTATCTGTTCTGAATGATTACAGGCTTTATTATACACTTTTATATTACTTTTGGGACTAAGCTATTAACCGGAGGCCCAGCCCATATTCCTGTTTTATTGCCTGTTTTAGTATTTCGAAGAAAAGGAATATCAAACGGAGTCCAAACGGAATGAAACCTTCGGCAGCGTGATTTTTTGGAAGAATATGATCCTGGAGACTTGGAGTTCACGTCAGAAGATCCTCGAGGCAGCCACGAGATAGGAGGGCACGCCCCCCTGTAGGGTGCGCCCCCCTGTCTCGTGGGCCCCTCGAGCATCTCCCGACCGACTTCTTTCGCCTATATAAGCCTACGTACCCTAAAACCATCGAATATCAAGATAGATCGGGAGTTCTGCCGCCGCAAGCCTCTGTAGCCACCAAAAACCTCTCGAGAGCCCGTTCCGGCACCCTGCCGGAGGGGGAACCCATCACCGGTGGCCATCTTCATCATCCCGGTGCTCTCCATGACGAGGAGGGAGTAGTTTATCCTCGGGGCTGAGGGTATGTACCAGTAGCTATGTGTTTGATCTCTCTCTCTCTCTCGTGTTCTCTCTATGGCACGATCTTGATGTATCGCGAGCTTTGCTATTATAGTTGGATCTTATGATGTTTCTCCCCCTCTACTCTCTTGTGATGAATTGAGTTTCCCTCTTGAAGTTATCTTATCGGATTGAGTCTTTATTTGAGAACACTTGATGTATGTTTTGCCGTGTTTATCTTGGTGACAATGGGATATTACATGCCACTTGATGTATGTTTTGGTGACCAACTTGCGGGTTCCGCCCATGAACCTATGCATAGGGGTTGGCACACGTTTTCTTGACTCTCCGGTAGAAACTTTGGGGCACTCTTTGAAGTACTTTGTGTTGGTTGGATGAATTTGAGATTGTGTGATGCATATCTTATAATCATGCCCACAGATACTTGAGGTGACAATGGAGTATCTAGGTGACATTAGGGTTTTGGTTGATTTGTGTCTTAAGGTGTTATTCTAGTACGGACTCTTGAATAGATTAATCCGAAAGAATAACTTTGAGGTGGTTTCGTACCCTACCATAATCTCTACGTTTGTTCTCCGCTATTAGTGGCTTTGGAGTGACTCTTTGTTGCATGTTGAGGGATTGTTATATGATCTATCTATGTTATTATTGTTGAGAGAACTTGCACTAGTGAAAGTATGAACCCTATGCCTTGTTTCCTACCATTGCAATACCGTTTACGCTCACTTTTATCATTAGTTACCTTGCTGTTTTTATTATTTCAGATTACAAAAACCTATATCTACTATCCATATTGCACTTGTATCACCATCTCTTCGCCGAACTAGTGCACCTATACAATTTGCCATTGTATTGAGTGTGTTGGGGACACAAGAGACTCTTTGTTATTTGGTTGCAGGGTTGCTTGAGAGAGACCATCTTCATCCTACACCTCCCACGGATTGATAAACCTTAGGTCATCCACTTGAGGGAAATTTGCTACTGTCCTACAAACCTGTGCACTTGCAGGCCCAACAACGTCTACAAGAAGAAGGTTGTGTAGTAGACATCAAGCTCTTTTCTGGCGCCGTTGCCGGGGAGGTGAGTGCTTGAAGGTATATCTTTAGATCTTGCAATCGAATCTTTTTGTTTCTTATTTTATCACTAGTTTAGTTTATAAAAGAAAACTACAAAAAAATGGAGTTAAGTTTGTCACGTACGCTTCATCTTTTTAATATCTTTCGTGAGTTTGATGAAAAGGAAAATTGTGCTCAAGTGCTACAAGAAGAATGCATTAGAATGTTTGTTACTAGATCTTTGTATGATGAGCATGATTGCAATGTTGTTAGTATGAATTCCTTGAATATCCATGATGCTAATGATATGCAAAGCCACAAGCTTGGGGAAGCTGATGAATATGATATTTTTAGTCCCCCAAGTTTTGATGAGAATATTTATTATGATGAAAGCATGCCTCCTATTTATGATGATTATATTGATGGTGGGTCAACTTTAGGAAGTAGTGATCCCACTATTTTGGAGGATGTTGAATCTTATTGTGATGAACATGAAAGTGGATTTGGAAGAGTGTCAACTTTATTTAGTGATGATTCCACTATTTCGGAAGAGGTTCCAATTGATTATGAGAACAAGGTTGCTATCTATGGTGATTATTGTGATGACTTGTATGCTACTAAGAATAATGATAACCATGAAACTTGTCATCATGATTTTAGTTTTCAATTGGATTATGCCTCACATGATAATTATTTTGTTGAGTTTGCTCCCACTACTATTCATGAGAAGAAATTTGCTTATGTGGAGAGTAGTAAAATTTATATGCAAGTGGATCATGAAAAGAATGCTTTAGGTGCTGGTTATATTGTTGAATTCATTCATGATGCTACTGAAAATTATTATGAGGGAGGAATATATGCTTGTAGGAATTGCAATAATGTCAAGTTTCCTCTCTATGTGTTGAAAATCTTGAAGCTATGCTTGTTTTACCTTCCTATGCTAGTTGATTATTGTTCCCATAAGTTGTTTGCTCACAAAATCCCTATTCATAGGAAGTGGGTTAGGCTTAAATGTTCTAGTCATATGCTTCATGATGCTCCCGTTATGTTTCAATTCTTATTTTTTTATGTGAGCATCATTGTCATCATCATGCCTAGCTAGAAAGGCATTAAAGAAAGGCACTTGTTGGGAGACAACCCAATACTTATCCTTACTGTTTTTGTGTGTTCACATGATTATGCTACTGTAGTAATCATTTTTTATAGATTTTGTTTCAATAAAGTGCCAAGTAAGACCTTTAGGATGGCTTTTGGTGATAGTTGTGTTGATCCTGCTGAAAATCACAAACTTTTGCACCCAATAAATTTTTGTTAATTAATAGAAACATGCTTTTGATCTGATTCTTTTTGCTATGGATTGGTATACGAATTGCTTAGTACTTCCTAATGTGGTAGGATTTTTGGAGTTCAGAAGTATACGTTTTTGACATATTTTGTTTTCATTGTGTTGTTTGCTTATTTTGATGAATCTATGAGTGGTATCGGAGGGTATGAACCATAGATAAGTTGGAGTACAGTAGATATTACACCAATATGAATTTAAAATGAGTTCATTACAGTACCTAAGTGTTGGTTTTATTTTCTTATACTAACGGAGCTTACGAGTTTTCTGTTGAGTTTTGTGTTGTGGAGTTTTCAAGTTTTGGGTAAAGATTCGATGGACTATGGAATAAGGAGTGGCAAGAGCCTAATCTTGGGGATTCCCAAGGCACCCCAAGGTAATATTCAAGGACAACCAAGAGCCTAAGCTTGGGGATGCCCCGGAATGCATCCCCTCTTTCGTCTTCGTTCATCGGTAACTTTACTGGGAACTATATTTTTATTCACCACATGATATGTGTTTTGCTTGGAGCGTCATTTTCTTTTGTTAGTTTTTTCTTGCTGTTATTTAGAATAATGTTTTTGCATCTTTAGTTTCAATAAAAAAAGTCAAGGATAGCCTTTGCCATGCTTATTTTGCTAGTATACATGTTGCTGTTTGAAAACAGAAAGTTTACCGCTGTTGCAAAAATTCCCTAGAAAAGTCAGAGCATGATATAATGTTGAAACTTTTTGCATATTTAGCTCTGATAAATGTAATACAGTGGGAATTTTATTTCATAATTTTTGGAGTTAGGGAAGTATGATGAATCTTGCATTCTTTACAGACTGTACTGTTTTGGCAGATTGATGTTATGTTTGCATTGTTTGCATATGTTTGCTTGTTTAATGATTCTATTTGAGGATAGGAGTATTAAATATGCAGAGGCATTTAGTATGAAATCTTGAATAATAATTTTAGTGATTTGTTATAGTAGGAAATGATAAGGTTTTGCATTGGTTTATACTAACCTATCTCACGAGTTCTTGTTGAGTTTGTTGTGGATGAAGCTTTTGAGAAATAGAGAAACCATGATATGAGAGGAATTAAGGAGACACAAAAGTTCAAGCTTGAGGATGCCCAAGGCACCCCCAGATAATATTTCAATAAGTCTCAAGCATCTAAGCTTGGGGATGCCCCGGTAGGCATCCCACCTTTCTTCTCCAACAACTATCGGTTAGTATCGGTTGAGCCTAAGTTTTTTGCTTCTTCACATGAGTTGTGCTATCCTTGCATTGTAATTTTATTTTGCTTTGCTTGCTGTTTGAATACAATACCAAGATCTGAAATTCTTAAATGAGAGAGAGTCTTCGCATAGTTACATAATTATTTAGCTACTCATTGATCTTCACTTATATCTTTTTGGAGTAGTTTGTCATTTACTCGTGTGCTTCACTTATATCCTATGAGTAAATGGTTAAATGAGTTGAATGTCATAAATCCGAAATTATATATGCCTCATTTGCTTATCCCATGGGGAGTAATGACTTCACGTCTAAGAAGTAGAGGTTGTAAATTTATTGAAGGTTAGCAAGCATTGTATTAGTCATTTGAACAATTCATGAAAGAATAATGAAGGAAGAGAGATTTCATATATAAATACACTATCCTAGACATCTTTTATAGTTGGGAGCACTCATTAAGTATGACATGCTAAAGAGTTGATGTTGGACAAGGAAGACAACGTAATGGTTTATGTTTTCCGACATCTCAGTTAAAGTATATTGTCATGGATCATTCAAACATGTTGAGATTGCCTTTCCCCCTCATGCTAGCCAAAATTCCTTGCACCAAGTAGAGATACTACTTGTGCTTCCAAATATCCTTAAACCCAGTTTTGCCATGAGAGTCCACCATACCTACCTATTGGTTGAGTAAGATCCTTCAAGTAAGTTGTCATCGGTGCAAGCAATAAAATTGCTCTCTAAATATGCATGACTTATTAATTAAGATTTTGTGTATCCAACCCTAAAAGCGCATGACAACCTCTGCTTCCCTCTGGAAGGGACTATCTTTTACCTTATGTCTTTTACTTTATGCAAGAGTCAAGGTGATCTTCACCTTTCCCTTTTTCATTTTATCCTTTGGCATGCACTTTGTGTTGGGGTGATCCTGATATATATATCCAATTGGATGTAAGTTAGCATGAACTATTATTGTTGACATCACCCAAAGGTGAATTCGTTGGGAGGCAATACTATAAGCCCCTATCTTTCTCAGTGTCCGATTGAAACTCCAGAACCATTAGTATTGCGTGAGTGTTAGCAATTATAGAAGACTATATGATAGTTGAGTGTGTGGAGTTTGCTATTCCTATTGCAATTGTTTGATGACTGAGAATGAAGTTTGCTAGTTTTCAAGAAAGTTTATGGTCTATGCTTTGACATGTGAATTGCTTGTTACTTTATCGTGAGAAGTTTTATGAGATGAACTACTGTTATGACATATTATCATGCTAGAAAAGGTGATTGAAATTATCATTGATCAAACTTGTGCACCTTCTAGCATTCACACTTCATAAATTCTTTCTTTTATCATTTACCTACTCGAGGACGAGTAGGGATTAAGCTTGGGGATGCTGATACGTCTCCAACGTATCTATAATTTATGAAGCATTCGTGCTATTTTATTATCTGTTTTGAATGATTACGGGCTTTATTATACACTTTTATATTACTTTCGGGACTAACCTATTAACCGGAGGCCCAACTGAAGGAAATATGCCCTAGAGGCAATAATAAAGTTATTATTTATTTCCTCGTATCATGATAAATGTTTATTATTCATGCTAGAATTGTATTAACCGGAAACATGATACATGTGTGAATACATAAACAAACATAACGTCACTAGTATGCCTCTACTTGACTAGCTCATTAATCAAAGATGGTTATGTTTCCTAACCATAGACATGTGTTGTCATTTGATTAACGGGATCACATCATTAGGAGAATGATGTGATTGACATGACCCATTCCGTTAGCCTAGCACTTGATCAATTAGTATGTTGCTATTGCTTTCTTCATGACTTATATATGTTCCTATAACTATGAGATTATGCAACTCCCGTTTACCGGAGGAACACTTTGTGTGCTACCAAACGTCACAACTTAACTGGGTGATTATAAAGGAGCTCTACAGGTGTCTCCAAAGGTACATGTTGGGTTGGCGTATTTCGAGATTAGGTTTTGTCACTCCGATTGTCGGAGAGGTATCTCTGGGCCCTCTCGGTAATGCACATCACTATAAGCCTTGCAAGAAATGTAGCTAATGAGTTAGTTACGGAATGATGCATTACGTAACGAGTAAAGAGACTTGTCGGTAACGGGATTGAACTAGGTATTGGATACCGATGATCGAATCTCGGGCAAGTAACATACCGATGACAAAGGGAACAACGTATGTTGTTATGCGGTTTGACCGATAAAGATCTTCGTAGAATATGTAGGAGCCAATATGAGCATCCAGGTTACGCTATTGGTTATTGACCGAGAATAGTTCTAGGTCATGTCTACATAGTTCTCGAACCCGTAGGGTCCGCACGCTTAACGTTACGATGACAGTTTTATTATAGGTTTATAAGTTTTGATGTACCGAAGGTTGTTCGGAGTCTCGGATGTGATCACGGACATGACGAGGAGTCTCGAAATGGTCGAGACATAAAGATTGATATATTGGAAGCCTATATTTGGATATCGGAATGGTTCCGGGTGAAATCGGGATTTTACCGGAACACCGGGGGGTTACCGGAACCCTCCCGGGGGTTACCGGAACCCTCCCGGGGGTTAATGGGCCTTAGTGGGCCATGAGGGAGAAGAGGAGGGCCTGCCAGGGCAGGCCGTGCGCCCCCTCCCCCCTAGTCTGAATAGGACAAGGAAGGGGGGGCGGCGCCCCCTTTCCTCTTTCCCCTCCCCCCTTTCCTTCTCCACCAAGGTAAGAGGGGGAGTCCTACTCCTGGTGGGAGTAGGACTCCTCCAGGCGCACCCCTAGGGGGCCGGCCGCACCTCCCCCCTCCCTCCTTTATATATGGGGGCAAGGGAGCACCCCATGACACACAAGTTGATCTTCGTGATCGTTCCTTAGCCGTGTGCGGTGCCCCCCTCCACCATATTCCACCTCGGTCATATCATTGCGGTGCTTAGGCGAAGCCCTGCGTCGGTAGAACATCATCATCGTCACCACGCCGTCGTGCTGACGGAACTCATCCCCGAAACTCTGCTGGATCAGAGTCCGGGGATCGTCATCGAGCTGAACGTGTGCTGAACTCGGAGGTGTCGTGCGTTCGGTACTTGGATCGGTCGGATCGTGAAGACGTACGACTACATCAACCGCGTTGTCATAACGCTTCCTCTTGCGGTCTACGAGGGTACGTGGACAACACTCTCCCCTCTCGTTGCTATGCATCACCATGATCTTGCGTGTGCGTAGGAATTTTTTTGAAATTACTACGTTCCCCAACAGTGGCATCAGAGCCTAGGTTTTATGCGTTGATGTTATATGCACGAGTAGAACACAAGTGAGTTGTGGGCGATACAAGTCATACTGCTTACCAACATGTCATACTTTGGTTCAGCGGTATTGTTGGATGAAGCAGCCCGGACCGACATTACACGTACGCTTATGCGAGACCGGTTTTACCGCCGTGCTTTGCACACAGGTGACTAGCGGGTGTCTGTTTCTCCAACATTAGTTGAACCGAGTATGGCTACGCCTAGTCCTTGCGAAGGTTAAAACAACACTAACTTGACGAACTATCATTGTGATTTTGATGCATAGGTAAGAACGGTTCTTGCTAAGCCTGTAGCAGCCACGTAAAATTTGCAACAACAAAGTAGAGGACGTCTATCTTGTTTTTGCAGGGCATGTTGTGATGTGATATGGTCAAGACATGATGCTATATTTTATTGTATGAGATGATCATGTTTTGTAATCGAAGTTATCGGCAACTGGCAGGAGCCATATGGTTGTCGCTTTATTGTATGAAATGCAAATGCCATGTAATTGCTTTACTTTATCACTAAGCGGTAGCGATAGTCGTAGAAGCAATAGATGGCATAATGACAACGATGCTACGATGGAGATCAAGGTGTCGCGCCGGTGACGATGGTGATCACGACGGTGCTTCGGAGATGGAGATCACAAGCACAAGATGATGATGGCCATATCATATCACTTATATTGATTGCATGTGATGTTTATCCTTTATGCATCTTATCTTGCTTTGATTGACGGTAGCATTTTAAGATGATCTCTCACTAAAAATTATCAAGAAGTGTTCTCCCTGAGTATGCACCGTTGCGAAAGTTCTTCGTGCTGAGACACCATGTGATGATCGGGTGTGATAGGCTCTACGTTCAAATACAACGGGTGCAAAACAGTTGCACACGCGGAATACTCAGGTTAAACTTGACGAGCCTAGCATATAACCGATATGGCCTCGGAACACGGAGACCGAAAGGTCGAGCATGAATCATATAGTAGATATGGTCAACATATTGATGTTCACCGTTGAAACTACTCCATCTCACGTGATGATCGGACATGGTGTAGTTGATATGGATCACGTAATCACTTAGAGGATTAGAGGGATGTCTATCTAAGTGGGAGTTCTTTAGTAATATGATTAATTGAACTTAAATTTATCATGAACTTAGTACCTGATAGTATTTTGCTTGTCTATGTTTGTTGTAGATAGATGGCTCGTGCTATTGTTCCGTTGAATTTTAATGCGTTCCTTGAGAAAGCAAAGTTCAAAGATGATGGTAGCAATTACACGGACTGGGTCTGTAACCTGAGGATTATCCTCATTGCTGCACAGAAGAATTACGTCCTGGAAGCACCGCTGGGTGCCAGGCCTGCTGCTGATGCAACTGAACAGAGCAAAGCTGATGACTACTCGATAATTCAGTGTGCCATGCTTTACGGCTTAGAACCGGGTCTTCAACGACGTTTTGAACGTCATGGAGCATATGAGATGTTCCCGGAGTTGAAGTTAATATTTCAAGCAAATGCCCGGATTGAGAGATATGAAGTCTCCAATAAGTTCTATAGCTGCAAGATGGAGGAGAATAGTTCAGTCAGTGAACACATACTCAAAATGTCTGGGTATAATAATCACTTGATTCAACTGGGAGTTAATCTTCCTGATGATAGTGTCATTGACAGAATTCTTCAATCACTGCCACCAAGCTACAAGAGCTTCGTGATGAACTATAATATGCAAGGGATGGACAAGACTATTCCCGAGCTCTTCGCAATGCTAAAAGCCGCGGAGGTAGAAATCAAGAAGGAGCATCAAGTGTTGATGGTCAACAAGACCACCAGTTTCAAGAAAAAGGGCAAAGGGAAGAAGAAGGGGAACCTCAAGAAGAACAACAAACAAGTTGCTGCTCAAGAGAAGAAACCCAAGTCTGGACCTAAGCCTGAGACTGAGGGCTTCTACTGCAAGCAGACTGGACACTGGAAGCGGAACTGCCCCAAGTATTTGGCGGATAAGAAGGATGGCAAAGTGAACAAAGGTATATGTGATATACATGTTATTGATGTGTACCTTACTAATGCTCGCAGTAGTACCTGGGTATTTGATACTGGTTCTGTTGCTAATATTTGCAACTCGAAACATGGACTATGGATTAAGCGAAGATTGGATAGGTGACGATGCACGTGTGAAATGGTTCCAAAGTCGATGTGATCGCGGTCGGCACGCTACCTCTACATCTACCGTCGGGATTAGTTTTAGACCTAAATAATTGTTATTTGGTGCCAGCGTTGAGCATGAACATTATATCTGGATCTTGTTTGATGCGGGATGGTTATTCATTTAAATCTGAGAATAATGGTTGTTCTATTTATATGAGTAATATCTTTTATGGTCATGCACCCTTAAAGAATGGTCTATTTTTATTGAATCTCGATAGTAGTAATACACATATTCATGGTGTTGAAGCCAAAAGATGCAGAGTTGATAATGATAGTGCAACTTATTTGTGGCACTGCCGTTTAGGTCATATCGGTATAAAGCACATGAAGAAACTCCATACTGATGGACTTTTGGAATCACTTGATTATGAATCACTTGGTACTTGCGAACCGTGCCTCATGGGCAAGATGACTAAAACGCCGTTCTCCGGAACTATGGAGCGAGCAAATGATTTGTTGGAAATCATACATACTGATGTTTGTGGTCCAATGAATGTTGAGGTTCGCGGCGGGTATCGTTATATTCTCACCTTCACAGATGATTTGAGCAGATATGGGTATATCTACTTAATGAAACACAAGTCTGAAACATTTGAAAAATTCAAAGAATTTTAGAGTGAAGTGGAAAATCATCGTAACTAGAAAATAAAATTTCTACGATCTGATCGTGGAGGAGAATATTTGAGTTACGAGTTTGGTTTACATTTGAAACAATGCGGAATAGTTTCGCAACTAACGCCACCCGGAACACCACAACGAAATGGTGTGTCCGAACATCGTAATCGTACTTTACTAGATATGGTGCGATCTATGATGTCTCTTACTGATTTACCGCTATCGTTTTGGGGTTATGCTTTAGAGACGACCGCATTCACGTTAAATAGGGCACCATCAAAATCCATTGAGACGACACCTCATGAACTATGGTTTGGCAAGAAACCAAAGTTGTCGTTTCTTAAAGTTTGGGGTTGCAATGCTTATGTGAAGAAACTTCAACCAGATAAGCTCGAACCCAAATCGGAGAAATGTGTCTTCATAGAATACCCAAAAGAGACTGTTCGGTACACCTTCTATCACAGATCTGAGGGCAAGATTTTCGTTGCTAAATTCGGATCCTTTCTAGACAAGGAGTTTCTCTCGAAAGAAGTGAGTGGGAGGAAAGTAGAACTTGATGAGGTAACTATACCTGCTCCCTTATTGGAAAGTAGTCCATCACAAGAACCGGTTCCTGTGACAGCTACACCAATTAGTGAGGAAGCTAATGATATTGATCATGAAACTTCAGATCAAGTTTCTACTGAACCTCGTAGGTCTACCAGAGTAAGATCCACACCAGAGCGGTACGGTAATCCTATTCTGGAAGTCATGTTACTTGACCATGGCGAACCTACGAACTATGAGGAAGCGATGATGAGCCCAGATTCCGCAAAATGTCTAGAAGCCATGAAATCTGAGATGGGATCCATGTATGAGAACAAAGTATGGACTTTGGTTGACTTGCCTGATGATCGGCAAGCCATTGAGAATAAATGGATCTTTAAGAAGAAGACTGACACTGATGGTAATGTATCTGTCTATAAAGCTTGACTTGTTGCGAAAGGTTTTCGACAAGTTCAAGGGGTTGACTACGATGAGACTTTCTCACCCGTAGCGATGCTTAAGTCTGTCCGAATCATGTTAGCAACTGCTGCATTTTATGATCATGAAATTTGGCAAATGGATGTCAAAACTGCATTCTTGAATGGATTTCTGGAAGAAGAGTTGTATATGATGCAACCAGAAGGTTTTGTCGATCCAAAAGGTGCTAACAAAGTGTGCAAGCTCCAGTGATCCATTTATGGACTGGTGCAAGCGTCTCGGAGTTGGAATAGATGTTTTGATAGTGTGATCAAAGCATATGGTTTTATACAGACTTTTGGAGAAGCCTGTATTTACAAGAAAGTGAGTGGGAGCTCGATAGCATTTCTGATATTATATGTAGATGACATATTATTAATGGAAATGATATAGAATTTCTGGATAGCATAAAGGGATATTTGAATAAAAGTTTTTCAATGAAAGACCTCGGTGAAGCTGCTTACATATTGGGCATCAAGATCTGTAGAGATAGATCAAGATGCTTGATTGGACTTTCACAAAGCACATACCTTGATAAAGTTTTGAAAAAGTTCAAAATGGATCAGGCAAAGAAAGGGTTCTTGCCTGTATTACAAGGTGTGAAGTTGAGTCTGACTCAATGCCCGACCACAGCAGAAGATAGAGAGAAAATGAAAGATGTTCCCTATGCTTCAGCCATAGGCTCTATCATGTATGCAATGTTGTGTACCAGACCTGACGTATGCTTAGCAATAAGCTTAGCAGGGAGGTACCAAAGTAATCCAGGAGTGGATCACTGGACAGCGGTCAAGAACATCCTGAAATACATGAAAAGGACTAAGGATATGTTTCTCGTATATGGAGGTGACAAAGAGCTAGTTGTAAATGGTTACGTCGATGCAAGCTTTGACACTGATCTGGACGATTCTAAATCACAAACCGGATACGTGTTTTTATTAAACAGTGGAGCTGTAAGTTGGTGCAGTTCTAAACAAAGCATCGTGGCGGGATCTACATGTGAAGTGGAGTACATAGCTGCTTCGTAAGCAACAAATGAAGGATTCTGGATGAAGGAGTTCATTCCCGATCTAGGTGTCATACCTAGTGCATCGGGACTAATGAAGATCTTCTGTGACAATACTGGTGCAATTGCCTTGGCAAAGGAATCCAGATTTCACAAGAGGACTAAGCACATCAAGAGACGCTTCAATTCCATTCGGGACCAAGTCCAGGTGGGAGACATAGAGATTTGCAAGATACATACGGATCAGAATGTTGCAGACCCGTTGACTAAGCCTCTTCCACGAGCAAAACATGATCAGCACCAAGACTCCATGGGTGTTAGAATCATTACTGTGTAATCTAGATTATTGACTCTAGTGCAAGTGGGAGACTGAAGGAAATATGCCCTAGAGGCAATAATAAAGTTATTATTTATTTCCTCATATCATGATAAATGTTTATTATTCATGCTAGAATTGTATTAACCGGAAACATGATACATGTGTGAATACATAAACAAACATAACGTCACTAGTATGCCTCTACTTGACTAGCTCATTAATCAAAGATGGTTATGTTTCCTAACCATAGACATGTGTTGTCATTTGATTAACGGGATCACATCATTAGGAGAATGATGTGATTGACATGACCCATTCCGTTAGCCTAGCACTTGATCGTTTAGTATGTTGCTATTGCTTTCTTCATGACTTATATATGTTCCTGTAACTATGAGATTATGCAACTCCCGTTTACCAGAGGAACACTTTGTGTGCTACCAAACGTCACAACATAACTGGGTGATTATAAAGGAGCTCTATAGGTGTCTCCAAAGGTACATGTTGGGTTGGCGTATTTCGAGATTAGGTTTTCTCACTCCGATTGTCGGAGAGGTATCTCTGGGCCCTCTCGGTAATGCACATCACTATAAGCCTTGCAAGCAATGTAGCTAATGAGTTAGTTACGGAATGATGCATTACGTAACGAGTAAAGAGACTTGCCGGTAACGAGATTGAACTAGGTATTGGATACCGACGATCGAATCTCGGGCAAGTAACATACCAATGACAAAGGGAACAACGTATGTTGTTATGCGGTTTGACCGATAAAGATCTTCATAGAATATGTAGGAGCCAATATGAGCATCCAGGTTCCGCTATTGGTTATTGACCGAGAATAGTTCTAGGTCATGTCTACATAGTTCTCGAACCCGTAGGGTCCGCACGCTTAACGTTACGATGACAGTTTTATTATGGGTTTATAAGTTTTGATGTACCGAAGGTTGTTCGGAGTCCCGGATGTGATCATGGACATGACGAGGAGTCTCGAAATGGTCGAGACATAAAGATTGATATATTGGAAGCCTATATTTGGATATCGGAATGGTTCCGGGTGAAATCGGGATTTTACCGGAACACCGGGGGGTTACCGGAACCCTCCCGGGGGTTAATGGGCCTTAGTGGGCCATGAGGGAGAAGAGGAGGGCCGGCCAGGGCAGGCCGCGCGCCCCCTCCCCCCAGTCCGAATAGGACAAGGAGGGGGGTGCCCCCCTTTCCTCTTTCCCCTCCCCCCTTTCCTTCTCCACCAAGGCAAGAGGGGGGAGTCCTACTCCCGGTGGGAGTAGGACTCCTCCAGGCCCACCCCTAGGGGGCCGGCCGCACCTCCCCCCTCCCTCCTTTATATACGGGGGCAAGGGGGAACCCCATGACACACAAGTTGATCTTCGTGATCGTTCCTTAGCCGTGTGCGGTGCCCCCCTCCACCATATTCCACCTCGGTCATAACGTTGCGGTGCTTAGGCGAAGCCCTACATCGGTAGAACATCATCATTGTCACCACGCCGTCGTGCTGACGGAACTCATCCCCAAAACTCTGCTGGATCGGAGTCCGGAGATCGTCATCGAGCTGAACGTGTGCTGAACTCGGAGGTGCCGTGCGTTCGGTACTTGGACCGGTCGGATCGTGAAGACGTACGACTACATCAACCGCGTTGTCATAACGCTTCCGCTTACGGTCTACGAGGGTACGTGGACATCACTCTCCCCTCTCAATGCTATGCATCACCGTGATCTTGCGTGTGCGTCGGAAATTTTTGAAATTACTACGTTCCCCAACACCAACCCATATTGTTGTTTATTGCCTGTTTCAGTATTTGGGAGAAAAGGAATATCAAACGGAGTCCAAACGGAATGAAACCTTCGGCAGTGTTATTTTTGGGAAGAATATGATCCTGGAGACTTGGAGTTCACGTCAGAAGATCCTCGAGGCAGCCACGAGATAGGAGGGAGCCCCCCCTGTAGGGCGCGCCCCCTGTCTCGTGGGCCCCTCGAGCACCCCCCGACCAACTTCTTTCGCCTATATAAGCCTACGTACCCTAAAAACATCGAATATCAAGATAGATCGGGAGTTTCGCCGCCGCAAGCCTCTGTAGCCACCAAAAACCTCTCGGGAGCCCGTTCCGGCACCCTGCCGGAGGGGGAACCCATCACCGGTGGCCATCTTCATCATCTCGGCGCTCTCCATGACGAGGAGGGAGTAGTTCACCCTCGGGGCTGAGGGTATGTACCAGTAGCTATGTGTTTGATCTCTCTCTCTCTCTCTCTCTCGTGTTCTCTCTATGGCACGATCTTGATGTATCGCGAGCTTTGCTATTATAGTTGGATCTTATGATGTTTCTCCCCCTCTACTCTCGTGTGATGAATTGAGTTTACCTCTTGAAGTTATCTTATCGGATTGAGTCTTTGTTTGAGAACACTTGATGTATGTCTTGCCGTGTTTATCTGTGGTGACAATGGGATATCACGTGACACTTGATGTATGTTTTCGTGACCAACTTGCGGGTTCCGCCCATGAACCTAAGCATAGGGGTTGGCACACGTTTTCTTGACTCTCCGATAGAAACTTTGGGGCACTCTTTGAAGTACTTTGTGTTGGTTGGATGAATCTGAGATTGTGTGATGCATATCGTATAATCATGCCCACGGATACTTGAGGTGACAATGGAGTATCTAGGTGACATTAGGGTTTTGGTTGATTTGTGTCTTAAGGTGTTATTCTAGTATGAACTCTTGAATAGATTGATTCGAAAGAATAATTTTGAGGTGGTTTCGTACCCTATCATAATCTCTATGTTTGTTCTCCGCTATTAGTGGCTTTGGAGTGACTCTTTATTGCATGTTGAGGGATTGTTATATGATCTATCTATGTTATTATTGTTGAGAGAACCTGCACTAGTGAAAGTATGAACCCTATGCCTTGTTTCCTACCATTGCAATACCGTATACACTCACTTTTATCATTAGTTACCTTGTTGTTTTTATTATTTCAGATTACAAAAACCTATATCTACTATCCATATTGCACTTGTATCACCATCTCTTCGCCGAACTAGTGCACCTATACAATTTGCCATTGTATTGCGTGTGTTGGGGACACAAGGGACTCTTTGTTATTTGGTTGCAGGGTTGCTTGAGAGAGACCATCTTCATCCTATGCCTCCCACGGATTGATAAACCTTAGGTCATCCACTTGAGGGAAATTTTCTACTGTCCTACAAACCTGTGCACTTGCAGGCCCAACAATGTCTACAAGAAGAAGGTTGTGTAGTAGACATCAGTAATCTAGATGACTTGGACCGCGATCGTAATACTCTATATAATCCAACGGAGGAAGGATAATCTCATGGGAGGTCTGGAAGTTCACGAGCACCAACTTTTTACCGTCTTCTCTGAAGGCAGCCATCAGTGGGAGTTCATGCCGACCCAGTACATACCTGCCAAGAAGTTTCGGGCGATGGTGATCGGATCGATGTCGAGGGAAATGATGTACGGTGACCCACTACATACTTGCAAAGAAGTTTCGGCTAATGGAGATCGGATTGAAGTCGAGGGGTATCATGCATGCCTCCGTATCATGGTGAGCCAATCTCGCAAGACCAGATTGCAGCAAGCAGGGTGTCTTGAAAAGCTTAGGCCTCGCTTCGATGATGGCCGTGTGCATGTCCCTCGAGCATGCAGGCAGTCGCAGGGCGCTCAACATATCCATACACGAACAACAGAGGTCGAGGATGTCATTGGGGAGATTGCTCCAATCGCGGCTCATATGGAAGCTGCGCGGTTCGCGTTCGGCCATGGTGGAGTTTGGAAGGGGGCTTGATTTACGGGGGAGAAGGATGTCGGTGCTGGAGCGGCTAGCGAGGGAATAGTGGTACTGGGGGAGGCGAGTGAGGCGACGGTACACGGGGGCATAGTGAGATGGAGACGGAGACGGAGACAGAGAAGGAGATGGAGATGGAGTGGTGCTATGGGAGCGGAGAGGGAGACGAGGCGAGGCGCCAATGTGCTGTACAACGGCGGTGACAGACTGCACAGTGCACAGGGTGAGGCTAACTTTGGTAACCCGAACACGCCGCCTGGACTAGTGTCAGGCGCAGGGTGTTGTCACTTCACTATGAGGACCGGATGAATAGTATTTTGACCATCAAGTGTACCATAGTTGTACTACTACTACTACTACTACTAGTAGGAACATGAGTACTCCAGTATTATATAGTGGAAATAGGTCTCCCGTGCTAGCATGCATGTTCACTTCATCGTTCAGGTATCATCCATATTGCGAGCAGAACCAAATTCTCGTGCATGCCCAATCAACGCCCTGCCGCGATGCATGCAGTGGTCGTTCTGGTGCATCAAGGATGGCATGCAGATCATTCCACACTTGAGAAGAGGAAAAATGGAAAGGTAGAACGCGGCAGCAGAGGAAGAGAACGCTGGCTAAGGAGGCTGGGAGGGGATCGAGCAAGAAGTTAATGCTCCACGCCTAAAGGTTTTGGGAAAACCTGATTTTCATAAGGTGACTTATACTCACCTAAACGGAGGGAGTATTCCTTAACCAGAGAATGTTGTGTCGCCCACTCACGCGCTCAAAAAGAAGCTACGACACATTTTTTTTATCTGTTTGCATAGGTCCCACCTATCAAGAAGGATGGGCACGTACACGAACAGGTATGACTCATCAGTCTACCCGCATAGCCTTTTCGTTTAGTCTACCTAGCTGTCTAATCAACTGCCTGCACGCCACTTCTCCCATTTACTTCTCCATCGGGAACCGATTCTCCTCGGCTTCTTCACCTCCCCTTCGTCTTCATTTGCATCCAAACCCCACTGCGTTCACATTGTTTTAACCTCTTTAAATAATCATCTACTACTTCAGTTAGACTAGCCATCTAATCCTAATTCTCCAAACCATAGCCCTCCGTTCCAGCGGTTCCAAATGGCGAAAGAGATCGAGATGCAGGTTTTTAGCGTCCAACATGTCCTCGTCGAAGGCTCGATGCGCATAGTTGCCACCGTCACCGTCCACCCAAGGGTTGTTCGGTAGTGGATCAACAATGTATCCAACTCCCTCGAAAAGGTAGAGACGAGGGTCATCGGTCTCGATGCAGAGTACACGGAGCGTGCCCCTGGGAAGATCCAGCGCGCCGTCGTCCTTCGGTTGTGCCTCGAAGATGATGTTTTGGTGTACCACATCATACACTCGCCCTCCATACCAGGTGAGCTTCATGATTTCTTGTCTCGGGAGGACGTATACTTCTGTGGGGCAGCCATCGAAGGGGACAAACAGAAGCTGGAGCCGTACAACCTTGATTTGAAAAGCATCGCTGACCTACAAACCAGAATCAAGATTTCTGTAGAAGATTGTGCTAAACAGACACCATCCCTATTCGACGTAGCAAATTTTGTGCTCGGTACAAATCTTTAGAAGGGTGACGATACGGTGGCATTAAGCTCGTCTGGATGGGAGAATTATCCCTTGACGTACGAGCGGATAAAATATGTTGCCCTCGATGCCCATGTGAGTTTCGAGATAGCTGCAAGGTCAAAAGAGCTTGTTGCGAAGCCGTCTCCCGCATAGAATGATAACAAGAAGAAGAAGAAGAAGAAGAAGAAGAAGAAGAAGAAGAAGAAGAAGAAGAAGAAGAAGAGGAAGAAGAAGAAAAGGATGCACCAGCAGGAGGGCATTATGGATGGATGAACTATTTCCTCTCTTGTAAAAAAAATTATTCCCTCTCGGTTTATATTGATATAGATGGACTATTTCGATGGTGTGCATGTCTTTGGAACAGAGTAGTAGCGTGGGTCCGCTTGACTATAAGGAACTATTTATCCGCATATATAGCTTTCTCTGCTACTCCTTCCAGTGATCGGTATGCAGTGCATGTGTCCGTAGACATGACAGCTTGTCCATGGAAGTTCAACTACGGCGACCATCACGTTTCATCTCGCGATTCCCACGACGCCTCTCCAACCCACAGCACCACGCCCCCTGACGTGCGCCTCACCCCTCTCAGCCGCACCGCCCCTCTGCCTTTGTGTGCATGACATGTGGGCCACCTAAAATGCGGCGAGCATCAAGTTTCTACCACGGCCACACGCGATTCCCACGACGCCGCTCAAACCCATGAAACCACATGTCCCCCGACCTGCAGCTCACCCCTGTTGGCCCCACTGCCCCTCTGCCTTCGGGAGCATTACATGTGGACCAGTCACCTATCGGGTCCACATGTTATTGACTCAAAGATAGGTGTAGCAAGGCGCTGAAGCTCAGTCCCAACGGCCCTGGGAGGGAAATGTAACTCCTGCGCCAGGGCTTGTGGTGCTCCCGCAGCACGAACTCGTGCCAAACTCGAGATTTGTTTCTTTACTATACATGCACGCAACAATTTAATGGACATTGTAATCTCAACATGTGATGGGGAGCTCTAAATTTGAATATGCAACTTATAAAACGAAAAGATTCAAAACAAATAAACTAGGAGAGAGGGAGTATATCGTAGGATGTGTCCCATACAAAATAAGTCCCCTGGTTTGTCACCACGAAGTTGCGGTTAGAAAGGAGCACAGCGTCTTCCTACTCGTACAGCAACAAATCGGCCGCAGACATCATGGTCCGCCTTTGACTGCCATGTGCAAGGTTCGTGCTATCTTATTCAATCTCATCGTGGTTCCATCGTACCAATTCATGCGGTGGCCCGTTGCATGGCTGATCCCAATGTTGGACAAAGGTTCTACGGGAACGGTGTCACCATTGTAAATGTTGTGCAAATTGATGTTGGTACCCTCCCGTACATATGCAAGCCAATCTCCACTCGCACCGAGCCTAACCTATGAAACAGTGGGCAGGGGGAGAATTAGGAATGGATACGCAAGTAGTCTTTAGAATGCATTTACTACGTGATCAAACTCATCTTACCTGCTCATCGGAGGAAATCCAAGTGCCCCTCAACGTCGGCATCTCAAGGGGCGTCAACTTGCAACTACGGTCACGCCGCGCTGGAGAGACCCCCAAGGAAACATCCTCGTGCGTTCCACGGAACATCAAGATGCATTTGTATGAGTAGTTTATCTTGTGAGATAAAAGGATGAATGAGGGAAGGCCTCTAGAGATAGAGATGGACACTACTACTACCAATGTGCTGGCCCGTGCGTTGCAAATGATCCAAAGTACTAGAATAATACTTGTTCACGTGCTTGAAATATAAACACTCTAGTTTTGATATACATGTGTCAGCAGACATGACAGCTTGTCCATGGAAGTTGAACCACGGCGACCATCACGTTTCTTGTTTCTACCACTGCCACACCCACACGCGATTCCCACGACGCCGCTCCAATCCACGGCACGACGTCCCCCGACGTGGACATGGATCCTCTGATGTGGCTATCACTGCCTTGCCCTGCCTTTCCTTCACTGATAGGTGGGACCCACGCTTATGGGTCCCACATGTCAGGGAAGAATGGTAGGATTGTTCACGTCAGGGGATCCTCATCCCCCCGACGTGCCCCTCATCCCTCTTGGCCCCACCGCTCCTCTGCCTTTGTGTGCATGACATGCGGGCCAGCTGAACTGCGGCAACCATCAACTTTATACCACAGACACACCCGATTGGACGCGGTTTGCCTACTCCACTGCTGTGCTCTGATCCGTACTCCCGCACCATCGAATTTTCATCCAGCGGTTGTGACACATTTCGTCCCGGGCATCAATCCTCAGTTGGAGTACTTATGTACTACGGGTAGTACCCGCCGGTGTGGCCATCTACGCCTCGTAACGGCCCGACGCCCAGCTGTGACACCCTCGCCACAGCCACGCCACCACCGGTCGGTTCATCTCGAACGAGTGAGTCGCGAACCACGCCACCACCATGAGAATGACAGGTGGGCCAGCTGCATTTAAGGTCCGCATGTCATTGACTCATAGGCCGGGCACTAAGCCACTGAAGTTCGGTCCTGTGGGCCCCGAGAGGGAAATGTAACTCCTGCAACAGGCCTTGTGGTGCTCTCGCAGTACGAGCTCGTGCCAAAACTAGAATTTGTTTCTTACTACTATCAACTAGTACTAGTAAGGTACACGTGCATTGCACGCATGAGATTCTGGTGGTTTCTACATTATGCTTCTACATGTGGAGTTTTCTGGATTCTAACATGTGGCAAAATCTGGTGGAATGTAAGGTTAGGCAAGTTCGATTAACTTAGGTGAGTGTTTGGTTCAAGCCACACCTTAGGCAAGCCACACTAAGGCCCCACATGACATACACACAAAAAATGTGGCAAGATTTCCTTAGCTTGCCAACTTGTGGCTCTCATTTTGAAGAACTAATAACTTTGCCTAAGCTTAGTTGTGGCAAAGTTATTCATGAATTAAGTTCAACCATGGAGTCTTCTAGATATACATGTGGCAGAATCTGGTGGATCATATCCAACGAACAATAGTGCTCGGATTTGCCATCTTTGTACCGTCGGATTGGCTTCATCCAACGACCAACTTTCAAAGTTTTTCACACACTATATAGGGGGTATAGATATAGATGTGCCGGTCCATTGCAATGGATCAAAAGTATATCTATTTAGTGGAGTGCACTCTAAACACATTATCTATTTATTTTTCTCTAACCTTCCGTAGCCATGCAACCAAGCCACATAAGCTTCATGGGTGCCCCCACATCATATTATTCATACTACGTTGATTGAAAAAAAGATAAATCACCCAAAACAAGATCTTCCCGTTTTTTGTTCCTACGATGTTGTGCCGTGCACGTACCTACTAGTTGTATATTGGTAGTACTAGTAATATAGTATTAGGAGTACAAACTTGGTACTAGTAGGAGTAGTACTAGTACGGAATGCTCCTACTCTATCAATGAGCCCCGTCTGACACAAAATTTCTTGGCTTCCGTGCTATAGCTAGATCTTCCCCTTGTTTCTGTTTTCCAACCCGATGGCGGGCGGGGTGTTAGTTTGCTCAACGGTGGTCCCACATGAAAGTGAAAATGCTAGGCAACACGCCTTCCCTAAGTTATGTGTCGTGCCGGACGGGCCGTGTTGTACTCCCGATTCCCGGGCGTGTGGGGGTGCGATGCGAACGCGGCAGGCCTTTTCCTTTTACTAGCAATGTGCCCGTGCGTTGCGACGGATCCAAAGCAGTAGAATAGTAGTATTTGTTCACAAACTTGAAAGAAATCACTATTGTTTTGATATACTCCTAATATATTACTCCCTCCGTACCTAAATATTTGTCTTTTTTGAGATTTCAAATGGACTATCACATACGGATTATATAGACATATTCTAGTGTTTCTAGCAAGATGCCCGTGCGTTGCACGAAGTTGATGGAAAAGGTAAGCACAACTTATAAATTGACAGATGGTGTACTAGTTACAGTGATGCATATAATTAAGCAAAGGGATCGCACATGTCGGTATTGACTGGAACGAGAATGCAACAACACAGTAAGAATTAAGGCCACGATGATGCGATCGCACTGGTGGTTACAGAAGGCAAGAAGAAAGATGGATCCACGAACGTACGACCTCCTCCTCCTCAACTTAGTGCGTCGGGCCACCGACCGGCGGCTAAGGAGCGGCGGCTTTTGTGGCGAGGTCGAGGTGCCTCTTAGCAAAGGCATCCAAGGCTTCCAGCCGGTTGAGGAAGGCCAACGTCGTAGCATTCTCACTGGCCTTGTAGATACCTATGTACATGATTTGCTCGTACACGTGGATGTGTAGGTCGATGAATTCTTGCAGGGCGAGGCGCCTCACGGCGAGCGCGACCTCCAGGTGGACATTCTTCATGGCGTCGGCGGGCAGTCGCAGGGCCACCAGTGCTTGAAAGAGGTTCCGGCCATGGAGGCCGATTAGGGTGGCAGGCAATGAGGAGCCCGGGCGCGCAGGCTGGAGGAGTATGGCGATGTTGTCCGCGAGCTTCTTGAGGACGGTGAACTTGTTGCTGGTAGCAACGATCATCTGGTCCAACTGAGAGTCGTAGTTGGCGTCGACGGCGGCCATCCACCAGCCGGTCTCCAACACCGTCTGGAGACGATCCTCGGCGCCATGCCGTAGGCCGGCGTCGTGGACCATCTGGTGTAGCCGCTGGCCGCTCACGCGCATCGCCGCCATGGGTCTGGGGTGAGCTCTTTTGCACTTAGTGTAGGTGCTTAGGAAGATGCTTAGGTGCGTACGATGTGGTAGATGCATTGGAATGGAGGGGCGCCTTTATGTGATGGCAATGAGGGCAAACTGCATTGCATTCACATCGTGCAGCCTCTTTTCCCAGACCTCCTCCCGTTACTTCCCTCATGCATTAATTGAAGGAGGATGCATTGGTCGTTCAACATATAGGGAACCGCTACTCCCTCCCTCGTCTGCATTAAAGCCGTATCGGGAACTGCGTCGCCCGCTGTCAAGTCGAATACTCCCTCCGTCTAGGTGAGTATTAAGTCATCTTACAAAAACCAAATAGTAAACACATAGGCGTGGTGCATTAACTCTCATGTTGTTTCTTATTTTTTGACATAAATAGAGGAATCAACCAAGAAGATATGTGGGGCTTGTATGCTTTTAATGACTTGAGACTATCAAACATGACATGAAGTGGTCAGTTCATTGCACAAGAACAAATACAACCCACGTTAGCACACACGCATCTTATAGCATCACATCCAATGGCTATAAAAGATGAATGAGACCAAATTATCTCATCTAGATGAGTTCTAGCAAAATTGTATTAATAATACTTAGTACTCCTGCGCCATGTATCATATATTAGTATCATGTAGTACTTTATTTATTGCCATGTATGACACATAGTTCACGAGCGCTCTCTATATGTACCACCTTTTTTTTAATTTCATGTTTTGCTCCATGGCGCAATCCATCGATACTACTAATGTACAAAAGTGGAGTATATACATTTTTAAAAGGCTAGAGGGTGGGGCAGTCTAGCTCGGTCGGTTTCACGAGATGCGAGGGCCTTTGTGATTTGACGGCTCATTACTGCTGTCAAATCAAATAGTACTGCGCCGCCCGCTGCACGCCCGGCGCCTCCATTAAACCCCTCCGTTAAACCCGCATGCAAACCGAGAATCCTACTCTGGCCACACGTCCGTTCATGAGCGGGCCAGAATTAAACGCAACACCGGCCGAGCTCCTCCCATCCGCCCTCAGTTTAAACGAGGCCAGACGCCGGCCAAGATCCTACCGTCCGCCCTCTATTTACACGAGGCCAAATAGATAGCGAGCAAGAATCGCACCCCTCCGCCTCTCCCCCATCTCCTCCTTCACCATTTTCTCCACTCTTCCGATGGCTTCCGATGAGCCGTTCTCCGGCATATTACCTGGCTGGGTGGCCCGCCGAGCCCTCCAGATACGGACGAGGCCGCTCGGTGCTTCACCAACCTCGCTTGGCCCGACGGAGCCAGTTGCCGCCCCAAGCAGGCGCGTGGTTCAACAACTCGCTGCTCCAGTTCAGCTCGATGAGGAGTGGCGAGTTGCTCCACGCCGGCACGGCGGCGAGCATGCCGGTACAGGCGCTGTCGCTGCCGCGTCGTACCGCGCCACCAGTGTCTGCGGTGGCCGCGCCTCCCGTGTCTGTGGGCACGCCTCCCGTGCCTGCTGCAGCTCCATGCAGGCAGAGACAGAAGGCGGGTGCGTGGAGAGCGACGAGTCGGTGGCTAGCTTCTCCGTGTCCGCCGCCATCATCAAGGAGAAGTAGAACACGGGAGGCCGCTGCCACTTGGGACCCATGAAGGCCACCGCCGAGGCGACGACCGCGGATTCAGGTGGTTTCTTTGCTGCTTCGTCTCTTCCGAGGACCTTCGTTGACCCTGCAAGTGTCTGGCGGACATGAGGAAGACAAAGGGATCCGCGAGCGGCCATTTAGAACTAAAATAAGTCTAGATACATCCATTTCTAGGACAAGTATTTCCGGACGGAGGGAGTATTAATTATACAAGAGAGCCGGATTGGCACCTCTTAGTTCACGTAAATGTAATGAAATCCATCATGTTTATATGAAGATCCGGCTTTTTATACGAAATCCTTCATGCTTATATGAAATCAGTCCGTGTTTGCATGAATTTCATCTGGTTGGTTAGAGTTGTAAAAATGTATGCTGCTGGCGTTTGATCTCGTCCTCCGCGGAAGGAAGCGGGAGGAAATTTGCCCGCTGCCGTTGGAGATGCTCTTTATGCTGGAAATAATAGAGTGACATCCAATCCATTTGAGTTAATTGCCTGTATGATTGTCCCTCTATAAAAAGTTAATTGCATGTACAGTGTCCACGTGACTTGCAGGGTGGCTACAACTTCGTACAGAAAGTTAAAAAGAAACAAGTCCATCCTTAATCTTGTATTCTAAGTACTCTGTGGGTTCCACTGTTAGTACAGTAGCGAAAGAAGTATATATTAAATAAGTAGAGTAATATATAATATAAAAATCTAAAGTTAAAAGGCAGAATTCGAACTCATGTCATAGCGTTGCGAGCATCCGACGCTAACCAGCCCAGCACATTTTTGTTGTAGACCATGTTGGAGAATATCTCCATGTCTACTCATATATACTCCATTCGTTCCTAAATATTTGTCTTTTTCAGATTTCAAATGGACTACCACATACGGATGTGTATGTAGACATATTTTAGAGTGTAGATTCACTCATTTTGCTACGTATGTCTTTTCAGGAAGGGGTCAGATTTGTCCTTGATTTATTTATGAGGTATCCAGATGGCACTGCACCGCCAAGAAAAGAGGGTAACATCAAAATTATGGACTACTTTTTTGAGTATGTTGGTAAGGTCCGGTCATAGTCACTTGTTGAAATCTCTAAAAATACAAATACTCCCTCCGTCCGGAAATACTTGTCATCAAAATGGATAAAAGGAAATGTATCTAGACGTATTTTAGTTTTAGATACATCTCTTTTTATCCATTTTGATGACAAGTATTTTCGGACGGAGGGAGTAGAAAATAGAGTTGGTGATGATGGTGTGCGTGCCATCCTGCAATATAGGCCGTCGGATTTATATCTAACAGATAGGAAATAAACTATGGCAATTTTGCAACAATATACCCACACGTCTCTATGTTCGCAAATAAGGCCTTCCCTCGTTCAGCCTTTTCTCTCACAAGATAAACTAATCATACAAATGCATCTTGATGTTCCGTGCAACGCACATGCAGCTAGCTAATTTCTTTTAAAATAGTTGCTGCGATAATTGGGTTGAAGTGATATATTTTATGTCTGCCCCGAATGATTTCAGATTCACTAGTAGTAACAAAGAAAAGGTTGCCTTGTTAATTAATAGTAACAAAGAAAACTATCACATGAGGCCGGTAAAAACAAGGCACACTGGGTTCAGCATCATCGCCACTACAGCTGTGCGCGCGCGAGAAGTCTACATATCGAGGGGGCTACCGAGCGAGGCACCGAGACACAATGTTTGAGAGAGAAACCAATTGACAGATTATGATCAGATCGAGTTGTCACCCTTCTGCTGTCGTTGTTGGGGGGAGAGAAAGACGTATCGAGAGTGTGCGTGGTAGGCACAGAGGCACGACTAGCAAGTGTGTGTGTGTGTGTTTGAAAGAGGATTAGATAGATTATTATCAAGATCGATGTGCCACCCTACTCCTTCGGTGCCGTGTAGTGTGTGTGTGTATGTTTGAGAGAGAATCCAGTCGATAGATTAGTATCAAGATCAAGGTGTCACCCTACTCCTTCGGTGCCGGGTAGTGTGTGTGTGTATGTTTGAGAGAGAAGCCAATCGATAGATTAGTATCAAGATTGAGGTGTCACCCTACTCCT
>NC_041387.1:528786889-528889731 GCF_002162155.2 Triticum dicoccoides | reverse complement strand
CTCTACTCTTATTAAAAAACAGAGTTGGTGATGATGGTGTTCCTGCCATCCTGCAATATAGGCCATCCGATTTATATCCGACAGACAGGAAGGAAAATATGGCAATATTGCAAAAAGATACCCACACCCCTCTCCGCATTTGCAAATAAGGCATTCCCTCGTTCATCCTTTTCTCCCACAAGATAAACTTCTCATACAAATGCATCTTGATGTTCCGTGGAACGCATGGGCATCTTGCTAGTAGGGAGGAGTTTGTGTGACACATATCTAGCTATATTAAGGGATAGGTAGATATCATATGTGTGAGAGACATTATTATACTTTGAGACATTAGTGGCTGTGGGTGGGCGGAATTAAAGGGGTGGGCATGTTAGACATAGAGAGCGTGTGTGTTTCTGTGTGAGAGACTTGTAGGACGGGGTAAAAAGACGAATTTAACCCTGACGGAGGAAGAGAAATACACGAAGTGCGCATGTGTGATTCTGATGCCCACAGGGAAATGAGATATGTATGCGTGTGAGAGAGATTGCACAATTCATTCACGTATCACTATCTAGCGATCGTGGACGTGCATTGCTTGAACATAAGTCAATATCTACTTCGTATCGTGGCCAAAGGTACAATATCGATTCAACGCTATAAAGATTGGACACTCACATATCACATTTTTTCTATTTAAACAAACCTTTTCAGTTGTGCATGCCAAAGTTACAGTGATGTTTCTTCAAACAACCAATGTAGCTATCATGTACATGCACCATTGTTACTCTTGCATTCAAATTCATTAGTATTGGATGATTTAAGTTTCTATTTTGAAGTAATATATGTAATATTCATATATAAATTCAACGGGTACGCAATTTATGAAATGGAGGCTATGTAATCATATGAGGTAACACTTTTAAGTAGCTGACTACAATATCCATTTCTTTTTGTGCGCCTCTACACTAACACGTCAATGCATTATGTTTAAAGACCAATGGCACTAAATTATCTATTTACACAAGAAATACATAGGCTGAGCGTTTGATCCCTTTTTTTGTGAATGCGCCACTACACCCGTACGATTGGTCGCGCCCGTGTGAACGTCCAAGTTATCGGCGCATCATCCCGAGTTATTGTCTTTTTTTCTGGGGTGGACTTTACACGAGTTATTAACTGCTGACGCATGCCCCGTGTACACAGTCTAGCATGACCTTCCCGCTAGCACGGTCCAAAATTAGTTGAAACTGGATACGAACGATCCCGCGGGCGGCAAAATCTCCCGCCTCCTTCTAAAATTTCTGCCACCTTAGTCTTTAGCATGCGAAATCCCCCTTTTGTCCTTGGTGCACGGAGACCAACAGTTACAATACCGCCCTCATCTACATGATAGGTCGGGGCTGCTTTGGTAACTTCCAGTCCCCCCCCACTACACGGCACCCCCATTTCCTCTCCCCCTCCCGCAAAAACGACTAACTCCACAGCACCAGAGTATCTTACATCACGCCGTCCGTACTTCATCGCCCTTTCTCCCCTCCCCTCTCAAAACCCTAGACTGCTCATCCACCGGCGTACCATAGCCCATTCACTGCCAGCGGCGTCCACCTCGCCGGATCTGCTTCTGCGGCCGCATCTACCCCTCCCACCTCCCCTAGAAACAAGTAGACTGCCCATCCACCACTGTACCACAGCCCATTCAGTGTCGGCCTTGTCCACGGCGCCGGATCTGCTCGCCAGTACTCTCGTCAATCGCCGTGCATCTGCAGCGGCTCATTCGTACTCCCCACCGTAGACGCTTCATCCACACCCCCGGGAGCTGCCCCACCGACGCCCCCGTCGACGGCCTCTGATCCTCTTCGCCGACACCTTCCTCAACCCTACCGGAGCCGCTTCGCCAACACCTTCCTCAACCCTACCAGAGCCGCTTCGCCGACACCATCGTCAACCCTACCGAAGTAGCTTCGCCTATACCATTCTCAACCCTACCGGGGCCGCTTTGCCAACTCACAAGTCCACGGCCTCAGATCCGCTTCCTCGCACCCTCATCCAACCTACCGGAGCAGCTTCTGACGCCCCGTCCACGGCCGCAGATCCGCATCGTCGACACCACCCTTAACCAAACCACCGGAGTAGCTTCTGACGCCCCGTCCACGGCCGCAGATCCGCATTGTCGACACCATCCTTAACTCAACCACCGGAGCAGCTTCTGACGCCTCATCCACGGTCGCAGATCCGCGTTGTCGACACCATCCTTAACCCAACCACTGGAGCACCTTCACCTACGCCCTCGTCCACGGCCACAGATCCGCTTCGCCCACACCGTAGTCCACCCTACCGGAGCCGCTCCACAAACACCCTACTCGACGGTTCTAGATCTCCTTACCGGACCCCGACAGCCAGCATAGCGTCATCACCCTCGACGTTCCTAACCTGATTCCCATCGTCTGGAGAGATGCCAAGCACCCGCCACAGCCTAGGTACTTGTCACCTTTAAACCCGTCCAGCATCACCTGCCCGATGTACTTCAAATATACTAACCGGTCGTTGTTACCTGTTATGCAGGTGGCAAAAACTACAAGGACGATGTTTCTTTTGGATTTAACAACTTGGCCAACCAAGATCCTGGACTGAGGCATTGCTATGATCTTGTAAGCGCGTCTCTCTCTCTCTCTCTTCTATTGTTCTGTGCCTGCCAGCGTGCTTTGCTAAGATTTTCGACCAGTAATCCCTTTGTGCAGACAATGATTTCTACTACTGGCTGATAAATTAGATATGTAGATGTCATACATGATACTATCTCGTACCTCCGTTCCTAAATATAAGTCTTTCTAGAGATTCCACTATAGGCTACACACGGAGCAAAATGAGTGAATCTACACTCGAAAATGCATCTATATACATCTGTATGTGGTCCATACTGGAATCTCTACAAAGACATATATTTAGGAAAAGGGGCAGTACATTATACAAAATCGTAGGTGGCATGTAGGAATTCCAGTGCACTACATTAGGCTCCCTTAGAGTGCCTGCTAGTCCAGCATACAGAGTCATGGCTAGTTTATGGTACGCACACAATCGTTAATTGGTGGTTTAAATATGCGCAAGGGATATACAATGTAGTATCATGTAGAGATGTCTGAAATTAGCCGTGTCAACTTGCAGATAGGGTTACACAATGAAAAAGTACAAGATGTATGTGGCAATTTCATGGAACATCGCAAAAGGAGAGGCAGCGGTGAGCCTATACAGTGTGCTATGGTACGTCACTCCTCCATTGCAATCATCGTGACATGTTATTTGTATGCCAGTTCTATTAGCCCAATTTCTTAGGGATAGTTATTACGAGTTATCCTAAGAAAATAAGCACTTGTGAATATAAGCTCCATGTAATAAGCCAACCAGTTCTTTTCATTGCGTTTTCAGCTTATCTTTGGTATGATCAGTGGAAAGTCTAGATTGCATTATATATTTTTCATTTTGCTGCCCATATGGAAATTAATTTGACTTGCAAACATCACAAATTGAACCCAGTGCAGTAATTAATATGATAGGAAAACAGACCATCACTATTTGCTCAAAATGCAAATACAAAGATACCATCTAATTGGCACAATCTACTTTGGTCAATGTTTTCCATAGAGATCCCATTGCCTAATTTAAACAAAGAATGCATGACCCACATTTAAATGAAGAACAATTATTTATTGAAATTCGATGGTCCAAGTGGCTGGTTATTATCATATAGCAGCACCACCTGAAAGCATCATATAGCAGCAGCAGCAGCTCATAGCAACTCATCATACAGCAGAAGCAGGCTGCAATTCATCATATACCAGCAGCAGCTCATAGCAATTCATCATATAGCAGCAGCAGGAGTATCTCATAGCAATTCATCATATAGCAGCAGCAGGAGCAGCTCATAGCAATTCATCATATAGCAGCAG
This sequence comes from Triticum dicoccoides, assembly GCF_002162155.2. NCBI lineage: Eukaryota > Viridiplantae > Streptophyta > Magnoliopsida > Poales > Poaceae > Triticum > Triticum dicoccoides. The sequence goes on along the minus strand of NC_041387.1, from coordinate 528,885,805 downwards.
CATGAGCTGCTTGTAGCAACTCATCATATAACAGCAACAGCAGCTCATAGCAATTCATCATATAGCAGCAGCAGTAGCTCATAGCAACTCATCATACAGCAACAGCAGCTCATAGCAATTCATCATATAGCAGCAGCAGGAGCAGCTCATAGCAATGCATCATATAGCAGCAGCAGAAGCAGCTCATAGCAATTCATCGTATAGTGGATCAGAATGAAAAATTGGCAAAAAATCAGAGGAGATCCTCACCTTGTTGGATGAGCTCATCCTTCAACAGCACCTCAAGGCCATGGCCTGGGAGGAGGGGAGGGGGAATAAGGTGCCTTCTGCCGTAGTGTGGCATCAACCATAGTTGTGCAGTGCCCGCCGGAGTAGTGCGTTGGACGAACCACAGTGGAGCAGCTGCTGGAGACCATGAGAATGAGGGGCGACGCCAGAGGGAGGAGCAGCACCAGAGGGAGGAGCAGCCAGGGAGATTTGCCCCTACCCGCCGGCCATGTAGCCTAGCTGGACATAGCATCATCGAGGACCAGGCCAGATGGGACTAGTGGCGATGGCTCGCTGGAGGAACCCTAGTGCTACAGGCAGGGGATCGAGGTAGAGAGAAAGGGGAGAGGAGATGCAAGCGGGCAGGGCAATGAATGCTTGCGTGTTTGTTTTTACTTGAGGGTCAGGTGTGACACGGGCATCAACAGTTGCATTTTGAGTGTAATATAGGCAGACAACAGAGTCATTTCACTATTCCCCTTCCCTTCAATTTTTAGTGAGGTTCTACCCGAAACACCCCCCTCCAAAGCGAAATTAGTTAAGCCCAAGCCCATAACTCAAAAATGACTTCTTTACATCTTTTATGGCTTATTTTGACAATATGCCCTGAAAAGGCGGAATCGAACTGGCCCTTAACCTGCAATTCAATTATGCGTGCAATGATGAATCACTCATGCCTGCTATTTGTACATTTAGGCATCATCATACATGGCATAACCTAATACATGTGCATTCCATTGTAGAATCTGGAATATGCAATGTTTATGTTAGTTCATATGTTGCACATGATGTTTAAATGCTCCTTAAATCTGGTCAGTCAAGTGATGGTCTTTAAGCCTCCTTCTTTGCTTCTTTTTTTGATATGTAAGATTTGCTCACATATCTGTTCAATTTCTTGTTTGCATCAGCCAGCCATACTAGGACTGTTTGCTTTGATTACTTGTTATTCTTGACCTAACACTCTAACAGAGCTTGTCAACGATTTAAACACTAGGGGCTGCTGTAGTGGGGCCTTGTCTAACTCATAGGTGACATAAAGGTTTGGTTGTACACTACAGTAGGCTCTCCAAGAGTACCTGGAGATCCAATTCAAAGGTATGCCTAGTTTTTACATAGTGCAGACATAGTAAATGCTCATTTCATTGTGTGCATGTGCAAGAGATGCGACATGTTTCCTTATGTGGTGTTGTTTTGTTATAATCTCATCCTTTTGTGTTCACAGACTGGAAAGTATGCATATTCATCTTTCAAGGAGACGAGTAACTAGTTTGTGTCACCTTGCAGAGGGGGTGCAATGAAGATAAGATTGAGGATTTTCAAGTACAAGATGTTAGGAAGGAGCCTTGCAAGAGAAGTAGGAGCTGCACTGAGCCTCTTCAACCTGCTAAGGTAATTCACTATATGCAACTCAACAGTTCAATTCCTTGTTTGTTTCAGGCATAGTTAATTTTCTCTTTTCAATTCCTTTATTTGTCCTCAATTAATGAGATGCCCAAATAATCATGCCTCATGTTCGGTACTTGTATCACTATTAGTTGACATAATCAAAGGCCTTACCATTTAATTACTTTGCCGAAGTGTGCTTGAAGCTTTGAAGTCTATTAACCAACTATTATTGCATGAGGCTCACAATCTAGTTTATACTATGCTAATGATTACATAGTTTTGCCTGCTGTAGTATGTTTGTATGAAACCTTCTGCTGTTCATTATGCTCCCTAAGACTTTAATTGAGGTACAGAATGGCCAACTGCTTGCTTACTTATACGCAACGTGCTGTCTAAATTTGTAACTTGTCTGTGTTTTCGATTGGGCCCCAACATCATGCTCCTCTGGTGAGCTAAGAGGGATTTCTGTATGCAGGCTGCACAGATTATCTTTTTTATAATTTTTAAAATATCACCTGCTTATGCTTCATGACGTGTAACATTTATTTTGTGAAAGTGACGTGTAACATTATTGCTAGTCCTGTTTTGCCATGTAGTACAAAATAGCGTCTTGTTCGCTTCACCGTTGTAACTATATTTTTGCCCTAGTCATGTGTACTTACAGAAACATTTCAGGATGAAGTGGCATCAACACAATAATCTGCGAGCAGTGCGGCATGGCCATTACCGAATGATTATGGATTGGAATTGGAATGTGCTGATGTTCTCGAGCATCAACTAGAGGTGGCAAGACAATGTGTACATGATTGTCAACGTATAATCAACAAGTTGAGACTGGACATGCAGGTATTAGATGCAGGAGTCAAAAAAATGAAACAAGACACCGAGGTAACCATGAAGGAATTGGAGATTTTGCAGACTGAAATTTGTGCTATCTGAATCCGGCCAATCCTATTTTCTGAAGAGATTATAGTTCAAATGGAGTTAAGTTGATGCGCGTCCATGATGTATGAGCTGTATTTTCCCAGTGTGTGTAATTTGCTATTTGTGTATGCTTTATTATCACCTGTGCCGAACCATAATGCCCAGTGGGTATAATCGGTTGTAATTTCTTTATTGTATAGTGTAGGATTATTCTACCTTTCTATGCATTGATCTCTTTATTGTATAGTGTATGCTTTTAGAGGTGATAGTATTGAGTAGGATAATTCTTTGAATATGCTATATCGTTCAAACGGGGGCCAACTCGCCCAACCATGGACCTTCACGGGCCGTCGGATCCATGGGCCATGTACGGGTCGTCGGATCCATGGGCCTTCTACGTCTTGTAGGATCCATGGGCCTTCTACGTCTTGTAGGATCCATGGGCCTTCTACGTCTCGTAGGATCCATGGGCCTTCTACGTCTCGTAGGATCCATGGGCCTTCTACGTCTTGTAGGACCATGGGCCACCGACTCATTTATGGGTCTTGTACGGACGTAAAATGGGCCGTAGACGGGCCTTTAATGGAAATCGTACGTTTTATGGGCTGACCATAACGGGACGTTAATAGGCCGTATTTGGTGATGCTATGAAAATGGCCCAATAGACTAACGGCCCACAAACGGGCCGACTGTAACGACAGACTGAATTTGGCCCACAAGCAGAAAATGACAGTAACGGGCCGTAAGTAACCGAATGCTGGAAATGAGCCCAAGAATAAATGGGCCCTCAGAAGGCCGAAAGTTAACTTGGGCTGGAAACGGCCAAACGGAATAACGGGCCGTTAATGGGTATAAAGCGTTACACTGTTCATTACGGGCCAGTTTCACCGCGGGCCGTTAATGGGTGTAAAGTAATACACTGTTCATTACGGGCCAGTTTCAGCACGGGCCGCTAATGGGCCAAGAGTTACAAAGGGCCTCATATGGGCCGAAAGACGTCATGGGCTATACATGGGCCAGAAGTGAAAATAGGCTGGAATCATATTGGATGGCCCAGATGACGCTACTGGGCCTAATTCACATAGGGCGTAACGGGCCTTGGGTTAGCGGGCTGTAAATGGGCTATATGCGACCAGGCCATTAACAGGCTTTCCATGGGCTGTCCCGCCAGCTTTTGACCAAGTCAAATGGGCCGGCCTTTTCACAGGAATGGGCCATTGTTGGGCTGTGCCACGTATCGACATATCATAGGCGCCTTCTGTCTAGTGAGTGGATGACATATGTCAAAATGATGAGCCGACACGTGTTTCCTCCAGCCAATGATGATTTTACACGTGGAAAATCCCCATTGGTCGGGGCTGTTAACGGGTTATCAGATCCAAAACCCGACCCGATAGCTTAACAGCATTCCGTTACGGTGGATGCCATGTGTCGGTCACCCTTGACAAAAGCACTTCTGTGACGCGCGATTTATTGTCATGGAAGTGGACACTTCCATGATGATAATTTTGGTAATGTCATGGAACACTTCTACGACAGCACAGGTATGACTATCCTGATTCTGTCATAAAATCGTCATGGATGTACATGCATGACAAAAGACGCGACCTACTGTGACAAACACGTATCATCACGGAAGTGTATTTTTTTGTGGTGGATTTAGCATGTTTGCAATGACAATTAGAGATTATAGTTTCTCATGCCATGCATAAGTAGCTGGGAGTTGATAATGATTTATCTTGGATATCAACATAGCATTAAAATGATTGTGATGTAGTATGATGATATGGTATCATCCTCTGAATGTTCGAGTGGCTTGACTTGGCACATGTTCATGCATGTAGTTGAATCAAAACCAACATAGCCTCTATGATATTTATGTTCATGGTGTTCATATCCTACTCATGGTAGTGTCCAATGTTACTTATGCATAATGCATGGTTATGATTGTTGTTGCTCTCTAGATGGCCGCTTCTCAATCTAAATTGCTAGCCTTCGCCTGTACTAAGTGGGAACTCTGCTTGTACATCAAAAACCTTGAACCCGAAGTTATTCTAGATGAGTCCACCATACCTACCAATATGCGGTATTACCCTGCCGTCCTAAGTAAATTTGCATGTGCCACCTCTAAAAACTTCTAAAAAATTATCCTTTTTGTGTGCCTAGATCATTCATGGAGGTGGTCGGTATCTTCCATGCTAAGTGGGTTATTCTCAGGTCGATGTTTATTCACTCGCCATCGCACGAGAAAATGGGCGGTAATAGGGATGCCCTGTCCCAAACTGCAAACATGAAAAAGAGTTCATCTCTGAAATAATCAAACAAAAACTCCCAATCTAGTCAAAACCTTTACTTTTATCGCTTGGGAACCACCACTAGCGTGCTTAGCATGGAAGACGTTGATAACTGATGGTCGTGAAGTGAATAAGAAGGGTGCATGTCTCAAAATATCATTTATCTCTGTTTTAAAAATTGAGCTCTGGCACCTATGCAAATCATTGTTTCCCTCTGTGAAGGGACAATCTATATACTTTTATGTTGTGTCACCACCTTCTAAAACAAGCGCCAGAAACTAAGTAGAGCACAGCTGTCATGATTTATGCATTATGTGTAGCTAATGTTGGGTGCATCATGACTGGATCTTTTCTACCATGAATTACAATGTTTAGTCACTAGTTGAACTTTGGAGGTGCTCTGCATTTATGTTTTGCGGTCTCAGAAAGGGCTAGTGAGATACCACTATTGTCATATTATATCATGGTTGTTTTGATAACATGTTGTTGTTTGAGATATTTTATTATTGCTCGCTAGCTGATTATGTCATTGATATGAGTCATTATAATCTTGAAATGTTATTGTTGACATGGTTAGTTATAATGTTGGCTCAAAACCTGGGTGTTATTTAAGCTTATTTAGGCAAACAAGAGCAAAAGAGTTCGTAAAAGTTTTTCTTTCTCACTTTCAGTTTATCAACTAAATTGCTTGAGGACAAGCAAAGGTTTAAGCTTGGGGGAGTTGATACGTCTCCAACGTATCTACTTTTTCTCACACTTTTCCTCTTGTTTTGGACTCTAATTTGCATGATTCAAATGAAACTAACCCCAGACTGACGCTATTTTCAGCAGAACTACCATGGTGTTGTTTTTGTGCAGAAATAAAAGTTCTCGGAATGGAACTAAACTTTGCGAGGATTTTTTATATCAATAATAAGAATTTCTGGAGCCAAGGCCTGCAGGAGAGGGGCACCTGGGTGGGCACAACCCACCAGGGCGCGCCCCCCTCTCCTGGTGCGCCCAGGTGGGTTGTACCCACCTAGTGGCCATGCAGACAACCCTCCTGATACTATAGAGTCACATATTTCTAAAAAAAATCAGGGAGAAAGAATTATCGCGATCCACGAGATGGAGCCGCCACCAAGCCCTGTTCTTCCTCGGGAGGGGGTATCTGGAGTCCGTTTGGGGCTCCGGAGAGGGGGATCTTCGTTCTTCATCATCACCAACACATCTCCATCGCCAATTCCATGATGCTCCCCACCGAGAGTGAGTAATTCCTTCGTAGGCTCGCTGGTCGGTGAGGAGTTGGATGAGATTCATTATGTAATCGAGTTAGTTTTGTTAGGGCCTGATCCCTAGTATCCACTATGTTCTGAGATTGATGTTGCTATAACTTTGTCATGCTTAATGCTTGTCACTTTGGGCCTGGGTGCCATGATTTCAGATCTGAACCGTTTATGTTATCACCATTATATCCATGTTCTAGATCCGATCTTGCAAGTTATAGTCACCTACTATGCGTTATGATCCGGCAACCCCGGAGTGACAATAGTCGGGCCCACTCCCGGTGATGACCGTAGTTTGAGGGGTTCATGTATTCGCCGTGTCCTAATGCTTTGTTCCAGTTCTCTATTAAAAGGAGGCCTTAATATCCCTTAGTATCCAATAGGACCCCGCTGCCATGGGAGGGTAGGACAAAAGATGTCATGCAAGTTCTTTCCATAAGCACGTACGACTATTTACGGAATACGTGCCTACATTATATCGATGAACTAGAGCTAGTGCCGTATCGTCCTAGGTTATAACTGTCACATGATGAATATCATCCAACAAGTCACCGATCCAATGCCTAAGAATTTATCATATATTGTTCTTGCCAAGTTACTACTATTGCTACTGCTATCGTTACTGCTACAATATCACTGCTACCACTATTACTGTTACTGTTACTACTGCTGCTATCATCAAAACTATCATACTATTTTGCTACTAATCACTTTGCTGTAGATAATTAATCTCTAGGTGTGGTTGAAATTGTAGCTCAGCTGCTAATACCTTCAAATATTCTTTGGCTCCCCTTGTGTCGAATCTATAAATTTGGGTTAAATACTCTACGCTCGAAAACTGTTGCGATCCCCTATACTTGTGGGTTATCAAAATGCTGATCTTGAGGACTTCGTATCAGATAAGTGCCGACAATATTATTACCTCACTGGTTCCTTTGTGCGGAGGTTTGAATTTTCATCTAAGCACAATAATCATACTGTTATATTTGACCTCTATGATAAATCATATACCATGGACCTTGAATATTTTAATACTGCTTGCAAAATCCCACAGTGGGGCATCTTTAGTGAACCTCACAAATCTGAATATAATGATTTCCTTGCTAGTATCACTATGGGAGAAACTAGAAATATCACACAAGCTACCATAGGGAGCATTCATTTTCCTACCATACATTACTTTGCTCTCTTTATCGGTAGATGTATTAACGGTAAGCATGATCATAGCCACATTTGTGTCCCAGATCTTAGTGTCCTCAAGAGTGTGGTGTTAGGTGATAAGCGATATAACTTGGGGGCCATTGTTGCACGGAGGTTACATCTTAATGCTAAATATGGAGATTTATTTGGTGGGATTTATGCAACTCAGTTAGCTGATTATCTTGGTATATCCATAAGAGAAAATGATATCGAGTTGCCACCTGCTTTTCTAGATTATAATGCTATGGTTCGTTACCAGTTTCTTGAGAGGAACAATCAGTCCCTCCAGTACCGACTAATCTTTGACAGATGGCCTGCTGTCATTATTAACCTTCCTGCTCCTGCCTTCTTTAACTTTCAGGCAAATGGGAGATATGTTATAACCAGAGAGGAGGCAAACGAGTATGAGAGAACAACGGAGGCCGCTCATCTCCAGGAAGCAACTCCTTAGGCGATAGCTGCCGCAGCACAGTACGACCCCAACTATGATGTCGGATATCATCCAGGCCAGTGGTGGCCTTAGACCAACTTAGGCCAAAAGCCTAAGCTTGGGGGAGTACGTATTTCTCACCGACATTACATTCATATTCACACACTCATTGTAGTTGTCGGTGTTCACACTTTTTCATTGTATTATCCATGCTAGTTTTTTTTCTTTTCTTGCTTTCTTCTTGTGTGTTTGAAAAACTTTGAGAAAAACCAAACAAATTAGTTGTAGCTTCTAGCTAGTTTACTCTTCATGCTTGTAGTAGTAGTATTAAAGAAAACCCAAAAATATTTGTCGTTCTTCTTTTGCTTGTTGGGAGCTTTTCCGTGTAAATAGTTTTTCTCGTTCTTGTTTTACTTTCTTCAGAAAACAAAAACTCCAAAAATATTCAGTGTGTTTCTTTGAAATTGTTTTCTTTTCTTTGAGGGTCAAGAGGAGAATACCACGATGAAAATGATGAGTGGCTCTCATATGCATTATTGTTGATCTAACAAAGAGCCCGTATTACCTTGTCTTCTCCTTTGAATAAATGTTTGCAGATTCCATCTTAGTCCAATGCACGTGCACTATTATTATTATCCACACCGTTCGGTCATGCAAGTGAAAGGCAATAATGACGATATATGATGAAATGATTGAGATGAGGAAAAGTTGGTATGAACTCGACCTATCTTGTTTTTGTAAATATGATTAGTTCATCGTTCCTGATTCGGCCTATTATGAATGTAACATGTTTGCAATGACAATTAGAGATTATAGTTACTCATGCCATGCTTAATTAGCTGAGAGTTTATAATAGTTTACCTTGCGTGCCAACATGCTATTAAAATGGTTATGATGTAGTATGATAGGATGGTATCCTCCTTTGAATGATTCGAGTGACTTGACTTGGCACATGTTCACGCATGTAGTTGAAACAAAATGAACATAGCCTCCACGATATTTATGTTCATGGTGATTTATATCCTACTCATGCTTGCACTCATTGTTGGTTAATCTCAATGCATGTTCATGACTGTGTCGCTCTCTAGTTGGTCGCTTCCCAGTCTCTTTCTAGCCTTCACATGTACTAAGCGGGAATACTGCTTGTGCATCCACTTCCATAAACCCAAAGTTGTTCCATATGAGTCCACCATACCTACCTATATGCGGTATTTACCTGCCGTTCCAAGTAAATTTGCATGTGCCAAACTCTAAACCTTCAAATGAAATTCTGTTTTGTATGCTCAAATCGCTCATGTACCAACTAGAGATGTGCATATCTTCCATGCTAGGTGGGTTATTCTCACGATGAGTGGACTCCGCTCATCATTAACGAGAAAATGGCCGGTAATCAGGAGCCCAGTCCCATGCTCAAATCAAATCAAAATAATTGCAAACAAAACTCCCCCGGGATTGTTGTTAGTTAGACGGTACCTGTTGTTTCAGACCAGCCGTGGAATGTGCTTGTTGGTGGTAGGGAGTATAAACTTTACCATTCTGTTTGGGAACCGCCTATAATGTATGTAGCATGGAAGATACCGAGATCTCTTGGTTGTTATGTTGACAATGAAAGCATGCCGCTCAAAATATTACTTATCTCTATTTCAAAAACTCGAGCTCTGGCACCTCTGCAAATCCCTGCTTCCCTCTGTGAAGGGCCTATCTATTTACTTTTATGTTGAGTCATCATCCTCTTATAAAAAGCACCAGTTAGAGAGCACCACTGTCATTTGTATGCGTTGTTATTAATTATATTGAGTATGACTGTGACTGGATCTCTTTTGCCATGAATTACAATGTCTAGTCAGTCCTTGATCTTCAGGGGTGCTCTGCATTTATGTTTTGCGGTCTCAGAAGGGGCTAGCGAGATACCATCTTGTTATATCATATCATGATTGTTTTGAGGGAGTGTTGCCATCCGAGATTTATTATTATTACTCGCTAGTTGATTATGAGTAAATGTGAGACCTAAATGTTATTGTGAATATGGTTAGTTCATAATCTTTGTTGAAAACTTGAATGCTGGCTTTACATATTTGCAACAACAAGATCAAACAGAGTTTGTAAAAGGTTTTCTTTATCACTTTCAGTTTGTCAACTGAATTGCTTGAGGACAATCAATGGGTTAAGCTTGGGGGAGTTGATACGTCTCCATCGTATCTACTTTTCCAAACTCTTTTGCCTTTGTTTTGGACTCTAATTTGCATGATTTGAATGGAATTGACCCTGACTGACGCTGTTTTCAGTAGAACTTCCATGGTGTTATTTTTGTGCAGAAATAAAAGTTCTCGGAATAACCTAAAACTTCACAGAGATAACTTTTGAAATAAATAAAAAATATTGGCAAAAGAATCGGCCGAAGGGGACCCACACCCTAGCCACAAGGGTGGGGGCGTGCCCTACCCCCCTGGGCGCGCCCCCTGTCTTGTGGGACCCTGGACCTCCACCGACCTCAACTCCAACTCATATATTCACGTTCGGGGAGAAAAAAATCAGAGAGAAGGATTCATTGAGTTTTACAATAAGGAGCCACCTCCAAGCCCTGTTCTTCCTCGGGAGGGCAGATCTGGAGTCCGTTCGGGGCTTCGGAGAGGGGAATCCATCGCCATCGTCATCATCAACCATCCTTCATCACCAATTTCATGATGCTCATCGCCGTGCGTGAGTAATCCCATTGTAGGCTTGCTGGACGGTGATGGGTTGGATGAGATTTACCATGTAATCGAGTTAGTTTTGTTAGGGTTTGATCCCTAGTATCCATTATGTTCTAAAATTGATGTTGCTATGACTTTGTATGCTTAATGCTTGTCACTAGGGCCCGAGTACCATGATTTCAGATCTGAACCTATTATGTTTTCATGAATATATGTGTGTTCTTGATCCTATCTTGCAAGTTATAGTCACCTACTACGTGTTATGATCTGGCAACCCCGGAGTGACAATAGCCGGGACACTTCCCGGTGATGACCGTAGTTTGAGGAGTTCATGTATTCACTAAGTGCTAATGCTTTGGTATGATTCTCTATTAAAAGGAGGCCTTAATATCCCTTAGTTTCCATTAGGAACCCGCTGCCACAGGAGGGTAGGACAAAAGATGTCATGCAAATTCTTTTCCATAAGCATGTATGACTATATTCGGAAAACATGCCTACATTATATTGATGAATTGGAGCTAGTTCTGTGTCACCCCATGTTATAACTATTGCTTGATGAATGCCATCCGACATAATTATGCATCATTGATCCATTGCCTACGAGCTCGTTTCATATTGATCTTTGCTCAGTTACTTTCTCGTTGCCACTCTTACAATTGTTACAAAACTGCTACTGTTACTTTTGCCACTGTCACCGTTACTTCTATACTACTTTGCTACTAAATACTTTGCTGCAGATATTAAGCCTTTCAGGTGTGGTTGAATTGACAACTCAGCTGCTAATACTTGAGAATATTCTTTAGCTCCCCTTGTGTCGAATCAATAAATTTGGGTTGAATACTCTACCCTCGAAAACTGTTACGATCCCCTATACTTGTGGGTTATCAGTGACTCACACTTTTGGGCTAGCCTAATGGCGGTAAAGAAACATCTATTTCGCTTTGGGTCTTTCGCGATAAAGGATGGGTCGGAGATTCGTTTTTGGGAAGACATATGGCTAGGGAATGCCTGTCTCCGAGAACAATATCCAGCCTTATACAACATTGCTCGCGATAAGAATAATACTATTACACAGGTGCTAAGTTCACCCCTGTCGAATATTTCGTTCAGGCGGGATTTGATTGGACCCCGACTTGTGTCATGGCATAATCTTTTATCCTGGCTGGATTCGACTAATCTGACACAAGGTCAGGATGTGTTTTGCTAGAACCTTAATACATCAGGGTCTTTCACCTTAGACTCTATGTACCATGCACTCACACATTCTGAGGTACCAGTGAGTAATGACAAGAAAATTTGGAAGTCGAGGATTCCAATAAAAGTGAAAATTTTCATGTGGTATCTTTGTAGGGGAGTTGTATTAACCAAAGACAACCTTGCACGACGCAACTGACAAGGGAGTAAGAAATGTTGTTTTTGTACTCATGATGAGACAATCAAAGACCTCCTTTTTTAATGCAACTTTGCACGTTCTACGTGGTCAGTCATCCAAATAGCGTCAAATTTGTATCCGCCCACAAGTGTTGCCAATATTTTTGGTCACTAGTAGGACGGTATTTCAAATAGGTTCAAAACGCTAATAAAGGTGGGAGCGTATGCCTTAATTTGGTCGCTTTGGCTATGTAGAAATGATTTGGTTTTTAATGAAAAAAATGCTTCTCCTCTGCAGGTTATTTTCTGGTGCACGCAATCGCTATGTACATGGTCTATGTTACAACAACTGGAAGACCAACCATTGTTCAATGCGGTGTGTATGTGATTGGAGCAAGTGGCTATGGAGGTTTTTTCCCAACATGGGTGGCAAAATAACCTTCCGATCGATCCACCATCTCCATTGACATATGCATAGTGTTGGTCTATAGAACTCTACTGTTGCCAATTTGTCGGTTTTTATTTCATGAATTTTTGTCATACTCTCATATTGGGCAGTGTGCATCCAAACTATGCAGAGGCCGGGTGTTACTCATAATGCTTTGTATCCGCTTAGTGGTACATTTTGAGATAATAAAAGTGCCCTTTATTGAAAAAAATGTATCAAGCACCATGTGAGCTTCATATCTGTCATTCCTCTTACAGTCAAAGTCTCTTCAACATGGTGTTCTTTATGAAACAAAATGAGCCCGAGCAGAAAATAATCAACTTTAATGGGATAATGTATGTACAATATTGATGTCTACTACGCAACCTTCTTATTGTAGATGTTGTTGGGCCTCCAAGTGCAGAAGTTTGTAAGACAGTAGCAAATTTCCCTCAAGTGGATGACCTAAGGTTTATCAATCCATGGGAGGCGTAGGATGAAGATGGTCTCTCTCAAGCAACCCTGCAACCAAATAACAAAGAGTCTCTTGTGTCCCCAACACACCCAATACAATGGTAAATTGTATAGGTGCACTAGTTCGACGAAGAGATGGTGATACAAGTGCCATATGGATGGTAGATATGAGTATTTGTAATCTAAAAATATAAAAACAGCAAGGTAACTAATGATAAAAAAGTGAGCGTAAACGGTATTGCAATGGTAGGAAACAAGGCCTAGGGTTAATACTTTCACTAGTGAAAGTTCTCTCAACAATAATAACATAACTGGATCATTTAACTATCCCTCAACATGCAACAAAGAATCACTCCAAAGTCACTAATAGCGGATAACAAATCAAGAGATTATTGTAGGGTATGAAACCACCTCAAAGTTATCCTTTCTGATCGATCTATTCAAGAGTCCGTAGTAAAATAACACGAAGCTATTCTTTCCGTTCGATCTATCATAGAGTTCGTACTAGAATAACACCTTAAGACACAAATCAACCAAAACCCTAATGTCACCTGGATACTCCAATGTCACCTCAAGTATCCGTGGGTATGATTATACGATATGCATCACACAATCTCAGATTCATCTAGTCAACCAACACAAAGTACTTCAAAGAGTGCCCCAAAGTTTCTACCGGAGAGTCAAGACAAAAACGTGTGCCAACCCCTATGCATAAGTTCATTGAACCCGCAAGTTGATCACCAAAACATACATGAAGTAGATCACGTGAATATCCCATTGTCACCACAGATAGGCACGGCAAGACATACATCAAGGGTTCTCAAATTCTTAAAGACTCAATCCGACAAGACAACTTCAAAGGGAAAACTCAATTCATCACAAGAGAGTAGAGGGGGAGAAACATCATAAGATCCAACTATAATAGCAAAGCTCGCGGTACATCAAGATCGTGGAAAATCAAGAACACGAGAGAGAGAGAGAGAGAGAGAGAGAGAGATCAAACACATAGCTACTGGTACATACCCTTAGCCCCGAGGGTGAACTACTCCCTCCTCGTCATGGAGAGCGTCGGGATGATGAAGATGGCCACCGGTGAGGGATCCCCCCTCCGGCAGGGTGCCGGAACAGGGTCCCGATTAGTTTTTGGTGGCTATAGAGGCTTGTGGCGGCGGAACTCCCGATGTATTGTGCTCCTCGATGTTTTTAGGGTATATGGATATATATAGGCGAAAGAAGTCGGTCAGGGGAGCCACGAGGGGCCCACAAGGGTGGGGGGCGTGCCCAGGGGGGTAGGGCGCGCCTCCCTGCCTCGTGGCCACCTCGAAGCTTCCCTGACGTCTACTCCAAGTCTCTTAGATTGCTTCCGTTCCAAAAATAACTCTCCCAAAGGTTTCATTCCATTTGGACTGAGTTTGATATTCCTTTTCTTCGAAACACTAAAATAGGCAAGAAAACAACAATTTGGGTTGGGCCTCCGGTTAATAGGTTAGTCCCAAAGATGATATAAAAGTGTTTAGTAAAGCCCACAAACATCCAAAACGGGTAATATAATAGCATGGAACAATAAAAAATTATAGATACGTTGGAGACGTATAGCATCCCCAAGCTTAATTCCTGCTCGTCCTCGAGTAGGTAAATGATAAAAACAGAATTTTTGATGTGGAATGCTACCTAGCATAATCCTTAATGTAATTTTATTTATTGTGGCATGAATGTTCAGATCCAAATGATTCAAAATAAAAGTTCATATTGACATAAGAAATAGTAATACTTCAAGCATACTAACAAAGTAATCATGTCTTCTCAAAATAGCATGGCTAAAGAAAGTTCATCCCTATAAAATCATATAGTTTGGTCATGCTCCATTTTCGTCACAAAAGAATGCTCTCATCTTGCACACCCCTGATGACAAGCCAAGCAATTGTTTCACACTTAAGTAATCTGAAACTTTTTTCAACTTTCACGCAATACATGAGCGTGAGCCATGGATATAGCACTATGGGTGGAATAGAATATGATGATGGAGGTTGTGTGGAGAAGAAAAAAAAGAAGAAAGTCTCATGTTAACGAGGCTAATCAACAGGCTAAGATGCCCATCAATTGATGTCAACATGAGGAGTAGGGATTGCTATGCAACGGATGCACTAGAGCTATAAATGTATGAAAGCTCAACAAAAGAAACTAGTGGGTGTGCATCCAACTTGCTTGCTCACGAAGACCTAGGGCATTTTGAGGAAGCCCATTGTTGAAATATACAAGCCAATTTCTATAATGAAAAATTCCCACTAGTATATGAAAGTGACAACAAATGAGACTCTCTATATGAAGAACATGGTGCTACTTTGAAGCACAAGTGTGGAAAAAGATAGTAACATTGTCCCCCTTTTATTTCTTTTCTTTTTTCCTTTTTTTTTGGGCCTTTCCTTTTTTTATTTGGCCTTTCTCTTTTTTTCCTCTTTTCTTCTTGGCCTTTCTTTTTTTCTTTTTGGCCTTTTTTACAAGGGACAATGCTCTAATAATGATGATCATCACACTTCTATTTATTTACAACTCATGAATTACAACTTCAAAACTAGAACAAGATATGACTCTATATGAATGCCTCCGGCGGTGTACCAGGATAGGTAATGAATCAAGAGTGACATGTATGAAAAATTATGAAGGTGGCTTTTCCACAAATACGATGTCAACTACATGATCATGCAAGGCAATATGACAATGATGAAACGTGTCATGATGAACGGAATGGTGGAAAGTTGCATGGAAATATATCTCGGAATGGCTATGGAAATGCCATAATAGGTAGGTATGGTGGCTGTTTTGAGGAAGATATAAGGAGGTTTATGTGCGATAGAGCGTATCGTATCACGGGGTTTGGTTGCACCAGCGAAGTTTGCACCAACTCTCAAGGTGAAAGGGCAATGCACGGTACCGAAGAGGCTAGCAATGATGGAAGGGTAAGAGTGCGTATAATCCATGGACTCACATTAGTCATAAAGAACTCATATACTTATTGCAAAAATCTACAAGTCATCAAAAACCAAGCACTACACGCATGCTCCTAGGGGGATAGATTGGTAGGAAAAGACCATCGCTCGTCCCCGACCGCCACTCATAAGGATGACAATCTAAGAACACCTCATGTTTCAAATTTGTTACACAACGGTTACCATATGTGCATGCTACGGGACTTGCCAACTTCAACACAAGTATTCTTTAAATTCACAATTACCCAACTAGCATGACTCTAATATCACCACCTCTATATCTCAAAACAATTACAAAGCATCAAATTGATCATAGCATCCAATTACTTTCTATGAAAGTTTTTCTTATACCCAACTTGGATGCCCATCATTCTAGGACCAATTTTATAACCATAGCAAATACCATGCTATTCTAAAAGACTCTCAAAATAATATAAGTGAAGCATGAGAGATTAACAATTTCTACAAAATAAAGCCACCGCCGTGCTCTAAAAGATATAAGTGAAGCACTAGAGTAAACGACAAACTACTCCGAAAGATATAAGTGAAGATCAATGAGTAGTCAAATAATTGCGCAACTATGTAAAGACTCTCTAACATTTCAGAATTTCAGATCTTGGTACTTTATTCAAACATCAATAAAAACAAAATAAAATGACATGACGCTCAAGCAAAACACATATCATGTGGTGAATAAAAATATAGCCCCAAGTAAAGTTACCGATGGACGAAGATGAAAGAGGGGATGCCTTCCGGGGCATCCCCAAGCTTAGGCTCTTGCCACTCATTTATTCCATAGTCCATCGAATCTTTACCCAAAACTTGAAAACTTCACAACACAAAACTCAACAGAAAACTCGTAAGCTCCGTTAGTATAAGAAAATAAATCACCACTTAGGTACTGTTGTGAACTCATTCTAAATTCATATTGGTGTAATATCTACTGTATTCCAACTTCTCTATGGTTCATACCCTCCGATACTACTCATAGATTCATCAAATAAGCAAACAACGCATAGAAAACAGAATCTGTCAAAAACGGAACAGTCTGTAGTAATCTGTAACTCTCGAATACTTCTATAACTCCAAAAAATTACCAAATTAGGAACACCTGAGCAATTTGCGTACCAATCCAGAGAAAAAAGAATCAGATCAAAATAACATTTCTGTGAATTATCAAAACTAATTTACTGGGTGCAAAAGTTTCTGATTTTCAGCAGGATCAACACAACTATCACCGTAAGCTATCCTAAAGGTCTTACTTGGCACTCTATTGAAACAAAAGCTATAAAACATGATTACTGCAGTAGCATAATCATGTGAACACACAAAAACAGTAAAGGTAAATATTGGGTTGTCTCCCAACAAGCGATTTTCTTTAATGCCTTTTAGCTATGATGATTTTAATGATATGCTCGCATAAAAGATAAGAATTGAAACATAAAGAGAACATCATGAAGCATATTACTAACACATTTGAGTCTAACCCACTTCCTATGCATAGGGATTTTGTGAGCAAACAACTTATGGGAACAATAATCAACTAGCATAGGAAGGCAAAACAAGCATAAGTTCAAAACTTTAAGCACATAGAGAGGAAACTTGATATTATTGCAATTCCTACAAGCATGTATTCCTCCCTCATAATAATTTTCAGTAGCATCATGAATGAATTCAACCATATAACCAGCACACAAAGCATTCTTTTCATGATCTACAAGCATAGAAAATTTATTACTCTCCACATAAGCAAATTTCTTCTTTATGGAATACGTATCATGACAATAATCATCATAAATAGGAGGCATGCTTTCATCATAATAAATTTGCTCATCAAAACTTGGGGGACAAAAAATATCATCTTCATCAAACATAGCTTCCCCAAGCTTGTGGCTTTGCATATCACTAGCATCATCGATATTCAAGGAATTCATACTAACAATATTGCAATCATGCTCATCACACAAAGATCTAGTACCAAACATTTTATAGACTTCTTCTTCTAGCACTTGAGCACAATTTTCCTTTCCATTATTTTCACGAAAGATATTAAAAAGATGAAGCGTATGAGGCAAACTCAATTCCATTTTATGTAGTTTTATTTTATAAAATAAACTAGTGATAAAACAAGAAACTAAAAGATTCGATTGCAAGATCTAAAGATATACCTTCAAGCACTCACCTCCCCGGCAACGGCGCCAGAAAAGAGCTTGATGTCTACTACGCAACCTTCTTCTTGTAGACGTTGTTGGGCCTCCAAGTGCGGAGGTTTGTAGGACAGTAGCAAATTTCCCTCAAGTGGATGACCTGAGGTTTATCAATCCGTGGGAGGCGTAGGATGAAGATGGTCTCTCTCAAGCAACCCTGCAACCAAATAACAAAGAGTCTCTTGTGTCCCCAACACACCCAATACAATGGTAAATTGTATAGGTGCACTAGTTCGGCGAAGAGATGGTGATACAAGTGCAATATGGATGGTAGATATGAATATTTGTAATCTAAAAATATAAAAACAGCAAGGTAACTAATGATAAAAAGTGAGCGTAAACGGTATTGCAATGGTAGGAAACAAGGCCTAGGTGTTGACGCTGGAACGCGTCACACGAACACGTCGATGTGTACCCGCGGCGCCGAGGGAGATTCTCCGCAACTCACACCGCGGGAGGCCGACTTTCAGCGTGATACGCAAGACAGCAAGCCGGCGCTTTTGAGGACCCGAAACCCCACACGCCCGGGAGGGACCCCGTCAGGGCGCGCGGCGGCTATGGGCTGCCCTAGGTCGGCCTGATCGCCCCTAGGGCCTCGAGGTTCGCTGCCCTGCAACAAGAAGAACGAACGAAGAACGAGGAAGAAGAAGAACTAGGGTTAAGGAGAAAAGATAAAAGATAAAAAATGGTAGATGAATTGATCGATTGTGTGTTGTTCAATCGGCCGTCACCCCTTAGGTATATAAGAGGTGGCTGGACTTCCCGTGCAAGGAAAAGGCTTGGATTCACATCCAAAACCCTAGTAAAATTCGGATTGGTTTTGTCCGAACTTTCCAAAACTGTTCGGTTTAAACTGGCTGCACCTTGTGGGTCTTTTTTGTGGTGGTAAACAATCTTGGATGGAAACGAGCCCAAAAGCAATCTTGACCGTTTCGACGAGATGAGCAACTTTTATGTTGAACGTTTTTTGATCAGAGGTCATCTTGAGGGACAAATCGGTCGCGCAAAACAGGCTATCCCTCGCGCTACCCATCAGACAGGGTGTCTGGTGGGGCGCGCCAATTTTTGCCTCCTGACAGGGCTGTATTCTGATGGCTCTAACTTTTGCATACGAACTCGTATTGGAACGTTTTTTATATCAAAATCGATCGTTTCGATGAGACGAAGACAAACCGTGTAGATAAGTTTTCCATTTGAGGCGGTCTTGGGGGCTTAATCTGCCAAACTCTACTCTGAATATAAGATCTTAGTACTTTGAGCATAGTTTCGGCCTTCGAGATGAAATCAGACTGCGATGACCCAAACTTCAAAGATGTTCATATCGATAATACGGAACTCTTTCATGAAGATCACTTCTCCATTTGAGGCCATCTTAAATAAGTTATTGATCGTGCCAAAATCTGGTGTCAACACATGCCCCCCTGTTTTTCGGCAAAGTTTGTGTGCCGAAAAATAACTTCCGCATAGCTTGTTCTAAGGACGATGTCAACACCCCATCGGCCATTTTGCATGTTCTTAGGATGACAAGTATATATCGACCATTGCTTGTTTGAACCTCTTGATGCAAACTTGGGTGAAAACTTCTCACCTTCTATAACAATCCGGAGATAAGGTTCCATAGATCAAAACCATCCTCCGAACCATATTGTTCACCCTTTCGCTAGGATTTTGCAGATAATCAAGAATGAACTTCCTCCAATCCTTACTTCGCCTGCATAAAAGTTTCGTTAGTGGCCGAAGCGGTGGGCTTCGATTCAGCCTTACCTATGTTGACAAGACCTAGCATCGGCTATTGATAGAAATGCAATACACCATGGTTAACATAGTAGCCGGACGCTTGCTGTGCCAACTCTTTCGAATTGTCATGCCTAGATATATGAACAATTTTAAAGCAACCCAAGGTAAATTTTGCATCTAGACATACCTCAAGATAAACTACAAGTGATTCGTCAAAACATTGATAAACCCTAGATATTTGTTGCACTACTCATAACGAATCACCGAAAGCCTCAGTATGTATAGCTCCTATAGCAAGGCAAAGCTCCGATCCGAATGACAATGCATATTCGGCTTTGATCATTGTGCAAAAATATTTTAAGCGGCATGAGGTCTGTTTTGATCTCCAATTGAACTAAGGACGATGTTAAGATACTACACCGGCCATGCTTTGACATATTCTTAGGGCGATAGATAAATATCAACCGTTAACATGAGGTCCATGTAAATTTCTCCCACCAAAGTATGTATAGCCGAAATAAACAAATAAAATAGGAATAAAATATTTCGGCCCCTTTGTATTAGCAACAATGTAACTAACCAAATGTATGATAATTTGGTAATACCCTCTCATGATATAGAAAATTATGTTGCATCCATGGATCAAAATAAATCCATGGAGGGTAATTGATCATACCTAGGAATGAATTCCATGGCAAAGGCATCAACGGCATGGTTGAAGAAAATGGATGATGTGCTAACTGAAGATTTTGATGTTGTGATGCGCACCTTCGGCTTAATTGTTTGTTGCTTTCATTCTTTTCCTTCTTCACTTTTATTGTACTTGTTGCAACAGAAACATGCACATCATTTTTGTTTTGATTGATCTTCTTGGAAACCCATGCCATGTTCTTTTTTCTCAGCTCTTGTGCACTAAGATTTTGTAATTCCTTTTTTTGCCAATATGATAAGCCAAGCGGGCATCTCGGCTGTGATTCTGTTTTGACCAATGGCAATTCCTTTTTGGCCTTGTGCACCCTCAACTTCTTTTCTTCAGATTTGGCACTCTGATTTTTATCAGTTGATTGCTTCACTTCTTTGCCTTTTGTAGCCAATGTCAACACTTTAATTGGCTCTTTGTTATTTGGGATCAAATTTGAAGCAGCACACTTACGACCATCTCTTTTCACGCGGTAAACTTGCTTTACCACCTCTTTCTTCTTTCTTGAGCTCTGGACCGATTCCTTATGATTGAAACGGTCTTTGACGCGTGATTGTCCAAATGTTGATCTCCTTGGAGCTACATAGTATTGGTGAGATGGTCTAGAATAAGATGGAGAATGTACCCTTGTATCATACCTGTCCCATGATGAATATGCATCTATATGAGCATAGGGAGGTATCGACGGCATTGGCATCGGCGGCCCAAAATAAGGATATGAATATGTTGCATTAAAATTATCACTTTGCCAATACCGATCCTCATATTTGCGCCTTGGGGGTGATCTTGGTTTCTTTGCATGATTTGGCCGATAAGCATTCTTCTCTTCACTCTTCTTTTGATATTTATCCAATAGTTCAGCAAAGGTGATTTTTGATCTCTTACACTTGCGCTTATTCCGGCCTTTGTTTTCTTTTGGTTTGCTTTCATCGATCATTAGATTTGCTTGCTGCCCCCCAGTCCTTGGCGTCTCCATTGTAGCTTCGATGGAACTCCCGCCCTCAAGATTATGCTCGTTATGCTCTTCAACAACTTCTTTACTTGAAAGCTTGATCCCATCACCTGCAACTTTTACATTCTTTTTAAATGGATCGGCTTGAAGCAGCCGATGTAAAACTTTTTGCCATCGGGACCAATCAGAATAGACTGGTCATATCTTGGTGTTTCAACAAACTTCAATCGTCCTTTTTCAATGGCCGATTTAACTATTTGACGAAACATGTTGCAATCCTCAAAATTATGCTTGGACGAATCATGCAACTTACAATACATTCGTCCTTCGATTGATGGCTTAACATGGTGATCAAGAATTGTAATGTAATTATTTTTCAGCAACAAATCAAATATTTTATCACACATGCTTGAATTGAAAGTATACTTCTTGTTTCCTAGCCGATCTTGCTGTTTGAACGGCTTTGGAGATAAGCAAACGAATGGTTCAGATTTGGAATCTCCCCATTCGGCTATGCATTGTGTTTTCCACTCTATCTCCGATGTCTTTGGATATGATATTATATTAGCATTGGTTTTCTCAATAGAATTTAACCTTGGCTTTAAATTTCTGAAACGAAGATATTTAGAACATACATGTCTCAGTTGAGACCAAGTGTAAGCCAAGTAAGAAATAAGCAAAGCTACCCAACTAGATATGAACTTTAGAGAAAGCAATGGGAAAAGCTTTGGCTGTAACAATAAGTCATTATCGGTCTTTATAAATGGTGCAATGGGTTGACCGATATGTTCCATAACAATTTTACTGCTAACAAGTAAATTACCCCTTCCTCATTGGTCTTTCAAAATTACTTATGAGAATATTTCTTATAGATGCATCAATAATGAAGTTGCGACCAAATCTGAAAATAGGTAAATTACTCGCTATGCATACCTCTTCAAATATGTTGGGAGAGCATGATAGTGGTGCCATTTGAAGAACATTTTGCTCCGTCTTTGGATGGCTCCCCAACACCTTGTCATCATCTTTTTCTTGAATCCGTGCATCATTGCTTTGAAGAATTTTGTCGGCCGAACTTTGTTCGGCTACTTGTTCTTGTCCTTGAAGCTTGTCAATTTCTACGGCACGGAACTCATAGGGCAGGAAGTAGGTTTCATTAACTTCAGAAAAATCAAGCACCGTTGTTTTCCTATGCTTGCCATGCCCTTTCTCAATAATGCTTGCCTCGTTGGATTTGATGGATTCAGAATATATACTACTTGATTCGGCTTTTTCAACCGAAGCACTTTCATGTTCCGAATCATCCTTCTTTTCATTGATAGTACCAATTGGCAATGCTTCTTTTATCTGAGCCAATTCTTTTTCTATTTGTTTCTGACGGCGAGTGGCAAAATTAGCTTTAAGCTTTTTCTCAATTTCAGCCCACTCTGGATATGATTGCCCCCCAATGCTTTTAGATTTTTTCGGCAATGACACACGGGTGTTTCCGAAATTTTGCAATTGTGTAGGGGGTGTATAATATGATGTAGTACTAGGTGAAGGCATATGCAGTGTTGTAAGACCATACTTTTGCTCGCCAATTTTATCAATTGGCAAAGATTCATCTTCTTGCAAAACTCTAGCTTTTATTGCGGCATAATCAGGAAATAGCCCCTTTTCATGTTGTTCAAGGCAAAGAGCACTAATTCTCTTGTTTTGGGCTAAACTCTTCAATGCAGCCACCACTACCTCATCTTCTACAATGTTGGGCACAACCGCTCCTGTAAAATTTACATTCACTCGGCTATAACCAGGAAGGTGTGAAGCCGAATTATGAGCATCTACAGTTGTGTATGGTGCCGAAGAATTACTAACATGAGGTGTAGCATATGACGGTTGAGAGTAACTGGCCAAATAGCCATTAGTAGCATGGCCAATTCTCTCATTCATCGGCATGGTTGGATTACTATATTGCACATTAGCTGCCGATGAATAAAAGGGTGAAACACTTTCTTGTATGGCATTGGAAATTCTAATTTGGGGTGTTTCAAATTGATTAATCAAACTCATCATGTTGCTCATCGGCATATGAATTTGTGGGGTTGCCGATGCATGGGAGTTGAGATACATATGTTGCATGTTGCTAAATTTATAAGAATTTGAAACATGAAGATTATTTTGCATCGGCCCTTGCACATAATTGATAAAACTAGGGCTAGCCGATACATTATGCTCAATAGGTGATCCAGCAACAACATATGGATTATTTGCATCTACAAAGGGGAATTGGGTATTCATATTACCTTTGTAGATTGCAGCAACTTGATGACGATCTCTTCGTAGCAAGAACGGGCTGGAGACCGTTCAAAGCTTCGTCCCCAGCGGAGTCGCCAAAAAGTGTGTTGACGCTGGAACGTGTCACACGAACACGTCGATGTGTACCCGCGGCGCCGAGGGAGATGCTCCGCAACTCACACCGCGGGAGGCCGACTTTCAGCGCGATACGCAAGACAGCAAGCCGGCGCTTTTGAGGACCCGAAACCCCACACGCCCGGGAAGGACCCCGTCAGGGCGCGCGGCGGCTATGGGCTGCCCTAGGTCGGCCTGATCGCCCCTAGGGCCACGAGGTTCGCCGCCCTGCAACAAGAAGAACGAACGAAGAACGAGGAAGAAGAAGAACTAGGGTTAAGGAGAAAAGATAAAAGATAAAAAGTGATAGATGAATTGATCGATTGTGTGTTGTTCAATCGGCCGTCACCCCTTAGGTATATAAGAGGCGGCTGGACTTCCCGTGCAAGGAAAAGGCTTGGATTCACGTCCAAAACCCTAGTCAAATTCGGATTGGTTTTGTCCGAACTTTCCAAAACTGTTCGGTTTAAACTGGCTGCACCTTGCGGGTCCTTTTTGTGGTGGTAAACAATCTCGGATGGAAACGAGCCCAAAAGCAATCTTGACCGTTTCGACGAGATGAACAACTTTTATGTTGAACGTTTTTTGATCAGAGGTCACCTTGAGGGACAAATCGGTCACGCAAAACAGGCTATCCCTCGCGCTACCCATCAGACAGGGTGTCTGGTGGGGCGCGCCAGTTTTTGCCTCCTGACAGGGCTGTATTCCGATGGCTCTAACTTTTGCATATGAACTCGGATTGGAACGTTTTTTATATCAAAATCGATCGTTTCGACGAGACGAAGACAATCCTTGTAGATAAGTTTTCCATTTGAGGCGGTCTTGGGGGCTTAATCTGCCAAACTCTACTCTGAATATAAGATCTTAGTACTTTGAGCATAGTTTCGGCCTTCGAGATGAAATCAGACTGCGATGACCCAAACTTCAAAGATGTTCATATCGATAATACGGAACTCTTTCATGAAGATCACTTCTCCATTTGAGGCCATCTTAAATAAGTTATTGACCGTGCCAAAATCTGGTGTCAACACTAGGTTTCATACTTTCACCAGTGCAAGTTCTCTCAACAGTAATAACATAACTGGATCATATACCTATCCCTCAACATGCAACAAAGAGTCACTCCAAAGTCACTAATAGCGGATAACAAATGAAGAGATTATTGTAGGGTATGAAACCACTACAAAGTTATCCTTTTTGATCGATCTATTCAAGAGTCTGTAGTAAAATGACACGAAGCTATTCTTTCTGTTCGATCTATCATAGAGTTCGTACTAGAACTATCCACATGACCTTGTGACAATTTCAAGAAAGCATTCCCATTAATACTATTGGTGCTATTATTGTTGTTGTCAAACATGAAAATGGAGAAGGGGAAAATGCAGGATGGGCAAAGTGAAAGTATAATACAAGACACCTTCATGATAAAGAGGTCGCAGCTGCCCATCCGTACAACGAAGAAAAAGGGCTGACAATAAGACAATTTTCTATACATTTATATGGCCAATAAATTAAAAAAACACATGTACATACGTGAATAAGAAAGCAGTAGAATAATTGGATATTTCTAGAAATAGGATCAAGATTTACAACAGTTATAATGGAAATGGAGATGCAGGATCATAATGTCAAACTCTGGTACAACCAACCAGGGATGTAAAAGGCAAATAAGCAGAGTCCGTAAGTACCGTTTAGTTAGCTTTATTTAGCTTCATAGTTCATTTTCTTAATAAATAAATAATTTTTTGAACTACTAGATTATTAGCGGGTTTAAACGGGATTAAACGAGACCCGGTTGACATCCCTACAACCAACCGGCATGGGAGATAGAAGAACAGGTCCACTATTCGGGCGCTTGCATGACGCTGGGAGGCTCTGCGCCGCATCACGCGTGAATATCGGACACCTCGCTGGATTTGTCGCGCCGGATCCCCCGTAGATGACGGGAAGGAGTAGGCATCACCGAAGTAGAAGGGTCGAACCTAGGCTCCCAGCGCACGCATTGACCTGACTCGATCCCACACCTCTAGTGGATCCAATCGAGGGACCTCTCCTCTCTGCTCCTTGCATCAGGACTGGATGGAATGGACGCGGTCGCTCCTCTAGGTCCCTTTAGCGAAGCCCAGCAATGGACCTCCTTCAGTGAAGCGGTGTAATGGGTTGGCCGACGGCCCAGTGAACCAGATACCTTCGTTTTGGTCTCTAGAGCAGCATCCCATAGGACAAACAGGCCAGTGCTGATACATGTGGGGCATATGGCTAGATCTGATGGTCAAAAGCATCCAAATAACGAAAATAGACGGTCAAAAACGCAAATCGCTGAGAGGGTTCACTTTAGGCTCAGCTTTACTGTCCTAAATGGGCTCTCCGAATCATATTTTGGAGATGGAGAAGGTCTTTAGTTGGAACAATAGTGTCTAATCTCTTCAAAAAATGGCAACCTTTTGTTGATGCTCTAAGTGCTTTGGGCCATGCTCATCATGCAGAACAACAACTATGGTTATTTTTTGTACTTAATAGTAGCTTTTGCATGGAAGAATTTTGTGTTTTCATCTCCCTTGTTGGCCCATCTGAGAGTGGCTCTCAGCTTCCATTATATCTTATCAAGGTTGGCAAGTTTGATTAAGCACTCTTTCAAAATAATCCTCCAATTCCATTCTTCGCTTGATAAATATATATATGTTCCTTTGGAGTATCATAGAATAGGATGACCAAACTAGATGCCTCAGTAGTTCGGATTGGATAGATACATTGCCATAGTTGAAGTCCTTTCCTTAGTCTCTTGAATTTAGCAGTTAGCTAGTGCTTCCATGATTTTTCCAGAGTCGATAATAGAACATTTGTGCTTCTAACTTTTCAGAGAAAAGTGTATTTTCTGCCCCCAACGACTCATCAACTTTATAAAGTTGATAATTTTGATCTCACCCTAGACTCAAAGTGGTTTTGTGTATAATGTGTCAGTGGTTTTGCGCATGTGGCAGCACATGCTTTTTCAGCAATAAATGCAAGGGAAGAAATAAAACAATCAAGATGAATAAGAAGAAAAAGAACACATAAAGTCAAAAATGCAAATGCATACTATTGAATTTTTTTAGTACAAATAAGGTAAAGGAAGTTTAGGAACATTTATGAAGAGCATATATTATTCATGATAATTTCCTAGATTTATTGTTTCTTGAATTTCATGATATTTCAAACATTTCCATAATTTTCCAAACTTATCTAGAATATTATCTTTATGTAAATCCTTTTTTTATTTTCATGTGTTATCTGTTTTATGTATATTTCTATCCTCTCTTTTTAGTGTGTTGCCAAACGTACAAAAGCACAACCATCTCATCCATCAAACCGTTTCAAAGGGAACAAAATTGTCTCATCCATTAAAATAATGTCTTTTTTAATATTTCTACTAATTACGGACATAGGTTTTTCCGCGAGGATGAAAACCCCGGCGAGGACGTGATGGGCATAAAGAGTCTGTCACGGGAACGGTGATGTGAGTCTGATACCTACCTGAATGATCAATGTGAGTCTGATACCTAGCTGAATAATCTCCATTGCCAGCTTGACTCTCAACGGTTGGGATTTATTTGCGTGTTAGGGCATCTTGGCCAAAGCAAAAGCCAAACGGCGTAAAAAATAACGGACTTCCCAAGCCGCAGCTTTCCTCTCTTCTCTCCCCCCTCCAAAACCCAGCACGAAGAACCGAAATGAAACTACGCGGCCAGCAGCAACAGAGGAGGGCGGAGCCGGAGGCGATGGAGAGCACCGCCCGCGTCTTCCCGCCCCTTAAAAGGCCAGCCACGAACCGCCAAGCCGCCTATCGTCTCAACCTCGAGCAACGCTTCGGCGCCGCTGCAACCGTCGCCGAGGGCTTCCAAGCAGACGACGCGGCCGCCGGTCAGGGAGAACCCGCGACCGGAAGAGGATGGAGGTCAGCGACGAAGAGAGCGTGACCGGCCCCGCCCGCACGCCGGACACGGACTCGGAGCCGGAGCAGCCGGACCCCGCCGCGGCCCCAGCGGCTATCGCGCCGTACCCCGGGGACATCGACGACGAGACCGAGGCCGACCTCGCCCGCCTGCTGGACTCCTCGGAGCAGCCTGACCCCGCCGCGCTCCGGGCGGGTATGGAGCCGTACCTCGGGGACATCGACCGATACATGCGGTCCCTGGAGGTGAGGGGCTTCTCGATTCCCCTTCTCGTCCGATCCCGCGTGTGGAGGTACGAGTTCGTTCTCCAAGTCGGCTTTGTTAGGGGTCGGGTTTACATGGTTTTGCGGTCGCATTAGTCGCATCTGGTAGTTAAGGCGAGGTCGCATTGGATAGAACTGAAGAATTTTGGGGCGTGATCACGTTGTGCGCATGAGTTTCTGGAATTTGGGGGATTGTATTGTGTTGTGGATACATCTCGATATACTGCAGTGAATTATTCAGTTTTTTTTTTATGAATGTGGGATATATTATCTACTCCCTTCAATTCATATTACTTGTCGCTCAAATGGATGTATCAAGATGTATTTCAGTGCTAGATACATCCGTTTGAGCGACAAGTAATACGGATCGGAGGTAGTAGTTGTTTAGTTACTCGTGGTTAAGGCAATGGTGAAATTAGTGCACTGTGGCATTGGACAATAGTGGGTTTCCATCTCTGCCGAGCAACGAATTTTTGCTACTCTGTTAATAAACCAGAAGCAGGTTACATATTTATGGGATTACTACATGCAGAACCTAGTGGTATGCACAGCAAGACACCACTAAGTATGTTATATGTTAGCTTCACTTTTTTAGCCTGATTTCATATCAGAAGCTGTGGAGTTCTTCAGTGTGTATGCCATCTTAATTATCTGAAGATACAATCATTACTGTGCAGATAATGCGGTATGTTTTCGCTGTTTGGGTCGATGTAAATAGGCTCTTTCAGCGACTTTGTTGTCTACATTTTCTAGGCATCGAGGAGGCCGAGGGATGACTATATCTGGACAACACAGGAAGATATCAATCCCAAGATGAGGGCGGTCCTAGTTGACTGGCTGGTGGACGTGTCTTGTACATTCAGGCTTCCTGCTGACACACTTCACCTTGCAGTTTCATATGTCGACTGCTTCCTCACAGCAAGTGTCATTAAATGGCACGAGTTGCAATTACTTGGTGTGACCGCATTGCTTGTTGCTGCGTAGGGAACTAAACCATTGCTTATCTCTTTTTTTCTTTTCTCTTAGCGTGACTATCTGATTAGCATGAATGGATTGTTGCAGGAAATATGAAGATGACATATTTGTGCATGAGGTCCAAAGATACAGGGGCGTTACTGCCAACACGTACACCACGAAGCAGGTTAGCCTTGCTTCTGCTTTACTTCCCATAGTAAATTTCCAGGGCTTGAATGGTGAAGAAATAGTTATGGTTTTTATGCACCGAAGGTTGTGAAGATGGAGACTGACATACTGAAATCTCTTAACTTTGAGATGGGGAGTCCTACTGCAAGAACTTTTCTACGGTATGTGCTTGAGCTGAAACTTTTTCATTTGGATGATAAAATCTCCTCAGTAGTAAAACAGTTACGATGAAAGTTCAGATATATAAGTAGTATTATGACTACTGCCATATTGTGTTCAAATACATTCCTAAGCCTAACGTTCGGTACATGTCTGTTCTGCCAAACAAAATACTCTGAAATGAGATAAATCCCAGATCTGGCTAGTGAAAAGCTTATCAGAATTCATGTCTGCCTATGTCTAGCATAGCACATGGGCAGCGTCTGAGAATATAAAAAATTTCCACGACATCTAGTGAGGTATGCCGAACACAATTTCGATGGCCAAGCCATCTCACGACCACATTGTGTTCAGCATGTACAATAGTTACCATGTTTAATTCGCATAACATATATCTCGTCTTATGATTATTGCCACACTGGACTCAAAAGATCCTAACCCTGATGTTCAATGCATGTCTGTTGTAGGAGATACATAACTGTTTGCCGCGGACGCGATGTAAGTATCCGTTGCAGCATCTGATATTGTATTCACTTAATGTTCTTTATTATAATGTCTGCCCCCTCTTCAAACCTTAGCGCGCAAAAGCAAAGAAGCTGGAGTTTCTGTGTAGCTACCTTGCAGAATTGAGCTTGCTGGACTATGACTGCATACAGTTCAATCCATCAGTTGTTGCTGCTGCCTGCCTTTTTTTGGCCAGGTTCATAATCAGCCCAACTGCCCGTCCTTGGGTAAGAAGACATGACTACTCCTTTGTTGAATCTACATTATGCTTTATAATTTTCTGATATTAGCTTGTGTTTATTCTGCAGAACCTGACGCTGCAAAGGAACACGAAATACAAGGTCTCTGATCTCAAGTCTTGCATCTTGATGATACACAAATTGCAGTTGAATGGATATCCGGGCCTGAAAGAAGACGCCATCAAAGTCAAGTATAATGATCGCGAGGTAAGATACGCTTTCCCCAGTTTTTTGGCTGTCACATGCGAACTTTTTTGTTTGAATTTATTTGTTCGATCATTGTACAGCTTGAGCATGTGTCGGCAATGGATCCACCTGAAAATATCCCTCTGCGTTTCCTCAAGGACATCGGACAGTGAAAGGCCAAAGTGCTCTTGCAACATCTTTTGCAGGCTTTGCAGAAACTACAAATAGGATTCTTTTGTTAGTAGATAGACTACAGGCTCTGTTCAGGCATTACGGATTTGGGGCATCATCTGTCGGCTTCCTGCATCCATGCCTGCCGGGCCTAAGCAGAATCAGTTCCATCCATGCCTGCCGGGCTTTAGCAGAATCAGTTCCAGTTCCAGTTGCGTTGATAGCAGTGCGGCTACCTTCATTGATATGTTGACATGATATGCAACTGGAGCATTTTTGTACATATGATAGAATACGATGGTGCCATACTCGGTGATATTCCATATGAAGTTTCAGGGCAAATCCTAACGTGTTACAATATTTCATTACTACCATTTTATGCAGAATATATTGCCTCTGACCAGTGCACTGATTGCTGACGAACTTATTTCCCAAAGTGAAATGGATACTGCAACTATTGCACATGTCATCAGCAAAATAGTTTATGTACTCCCTCCAATCCATAGTACTTGTTGCTGCTTTAGTACAACTTCAGTAAGCATTTATTGCTGACAAACTTAATTCCCAAAGTGAAACGGAGTGCGTAAATTGACTGATTAACAACACACCTAACAGCAACATATCAAAGCTGATAATCAGAAAGAAAAATGATTGGGGTCTCAAAGAACAGCAATTGCTCACAACTGATCCAGCTAACAAAATGTCAGTTCTCAATAGAAATGTTGTAATCTGTTTGTACAATCTCTACACCAGTGAACTTGATACCAGAATGCTAAAGAAAATTACACCATATCACATCACATGACTTGTACAGACTAACGACCCCAATCTAATGCAAGCATACATAAGGGGGGTGAAGAAGAAAAGGAAAGAAAATTACATGTTTGGTTTGAAGACCTTATTCGGGATTAAATAAAGATATGTGTTGTGCAAGGAATATTATAGGATGATCTCATCTTGCACACTGGCATTGAGAGTTTTATTTGGGAGCACGATACTGTTAGTTACAACTACTTCATCTTCAACATCAACGGCTTCACCTGCATTTAGCTAGCACGTCAAATCGAGCATAGGAACTATCCCTACGTAAAGCATATTATCACAAGATTTTCATGGGAAGGTAACAAGATATCATCTAGGTAGGGTCTTACCAAGAATGGTGATACCAAGTTTGGCATTGTGGTCACCTTCACCCTGTATTCAGAAAGTAATTTTGTTACATGACGCACCCAGAAAAGACTGGATTAGCAGTATACGTAATTGTATCTTCGTCTCAAAGACAGTTTCAGCGAGACGTACTGTCACACCAAAAGTAACTTTTTTCAGCAAAACCATACGTAGTAATTTTGCACACGGAACCACAAAATGTAATGTTTAAAACAGTACAGTAGATATGTTCAGTGCAGAGAAGCATAAACATTGATAAAATCTACATACTTCTCAAACTGGGCTAGAACAGAAACATCAGAATATGAAAGGTTCCAAGCTTTCTATGATGAAAGAGGTGAAAATGAGTAATTTTTAATAGGATAAGGTAACATGTATAGAAAATCTTGCCTGTACACGTGACCATTTCCCTACTGTTGACTTCCACCCTACTATTGAATGTATGACAACTGCATTCTCCTGCAACCAAAGGAATTATCTGAGACGCAGGTACCTAAATGTGGGTTATCATTTGGTAAAGAGAGGAAGACTAACCATAATTTCGACATCATCCAGAATGATGCAACTGATAAGCCTGGCACCTGCTCCAATGCGTGCATTTGCTGATATCGAAACATTGGGACCAATCTGCGTGTGGATAGCGTATAAAAAGATAAAACCATCACTATTATAAATAGAATGTCAAGGATATCAGACACCATGGTATATCACGATCTACTAAATTTATGTTGAAGAACCAGATGTTACCTTTGCAGTTAGATGCACCTTCGCAGATGGATGGATGTACACGTCACCTACAATAGTGGCACCCTTTTTGCCATCTCCAGAGGCTAAAAGATGAGGAGAGGTATGGCGGAACTGGGAGAGATATAGGCCAGAGCATCTCAAAGACATCCTATGCATAGATGCAACACTGGTCAATCAACAACTTCAAGATTAGAAAGAGCGCCGTCAAGAACTATATTTACCCTGGGGTCTTGATCTGTTCCCAAAAATCAAGTGTCTGGTATGTGTAAAGTTCCTTCTTTCCTGCTAGAGGAGATAAGATATCTTGATCTAACCTAACATAATCTGCCGGAATTGCCCTGTTGACAATTAACACAAGATGTTCAGTATCATATAAATACATTGGGATCACCTTAATGGAAGCTCTATCATTTTTCTTTAGATTTCTTGGAAGAACTAACGAGAAGATAAAATAGCCGTATTGCTAGATACAGGACCTTATTCAGGCCAACAACGATAGAAGAAAATATGCTTTCTACAAAGCAGCAAGGACAATATGATGGCTACTCCTCCTACCCATTTCTTTTCTTATTCTGAATTGATACGATGGCCATGTAAGACATATTCTATGATTTTATATTTCCATGCACAATCCCCCCTGGAACCTAATGAAAGGATCATGAGTTCATGACGCCTTCAAGCAAACAAAGGGTCATCCCAGAAGACGACTTCAGAAAACATGGCAAACATCGGTTTTATTGTAATGATATGATGTGGTAGCAATCCATGTGCACTGAACTTACCTATCTTTAAAATATAAGGGGCAAAACATTGGAGGTAGAGCAAGACAAGGACATCAGTAGTATACTTATCAGTATCATGAAAGGGGGGGCAACCTGGTGCATGTAGCTCCCGCTTGCGCAGGGTCCAGGGAAGGGTCCGACCACTTTGGGTCTATAGTACGCAGCCTTTCCCTACATTTCTGTAAGAGGCTGTTTCCAGGACTTGAACCCATGACCTCATGGTCACAAGGCAGCAGCTTTACCACTGCGCCAAGGCTCCCCTTCTTATCAGTATCATGAAAGTGAATTCTTTTTTCAAGGATACATGAAAGTGAATTCTTGTTTCTGGACAATTAATCCATCTAATGAGACATTGATTTGCTAAAAGATCAGTGGTAAAATTAGTTGTTTTGTAAAAATTATGTTCCAAGACATTTGTATTACAAGTTAGAACATAGACATCTCGCAGTTCACCTTCAACTTCCTGGTGATGCATTAATTTGGTAGTACCACATCATATTATTTAAAATAGCACCGATGATTTCCATGATTAAAAGATAATCAAATACACATTAACTGAGAAATGACCCAAATAAATATGCAGGAAAATGAATAGAAGATACACACATACTTCGTTGCTGATTGAAGAGCTTCAAAGCTGGATACACGGCGCAAATTAGCTGAAATTTTAGCATTGAGAGTGATTAAAGTTTGTGCTGTAAATAGGAAGTACCAATAGGAGTACCAAAACAAGACTAATGAAGAAAATATTAACCGACTAGAACTAATATACTCTCTTAAATTTGTATGTCACCAAGCTGTCAGAATTTTAGTTCAACTGGAACAGTCAAACCTCTTTGACTAATGGTTTGAATGGCGACGCTAGCAAAAACAAAACATGCCGACTAGAACTAATATACTCTCTCAAATTTGTATGTCACCAAGCTGTCAGAATTTTGTTCAACTGGAACCTCTTTGACTAATGGTTTGAGTGGCGACACTAGCAAAAACAAAACATACCTCACGGGAGCATGGCCAAAATGAAATGAGGCAAAAATTAGTAGCGAGGTGAAGGAATGGGCAAAGAACCATGGACAATATGTGTAAACCATAGCAATTTAAAAGGCAAAAAAATGTAATATTACTGAGCATAATACCTCTGTCTTTCTTCTGTTTTAGGACATCCTCGATAGCAATTAATATCTTGGGTGTAAATATATAGACTCCGCAATTTATGAGATCACTCACCTACACATGTATAAAATGCATTAGAGCTAAGCTAACTACTCACTAAGAACGATTGGTTGTCCCAAAATAATTTGAAAACCAAATAATAAGACATGCACAATTCTCCAAATGGAAAATAGAACAGCAAGCCAAACAACAAATAATCAGCACTGTATACTCACAAAAGTCTCTGGTTTTTCCGTATAGTGTAACAGTTCATTTGTTTCAGGATCAGCTACTAGCTCGCCAAATTGGTTGGCTGACTCCGCAGATACCTGAGAAAGATTTTGGGATAATGTTATGACTTATGCATGAGAATACTATATGAACTCTGGTTCCCGCTATTATGGAAGTTACTAGTATGACATTCTCTCACCTTATTGACTAGCAAAGTGCCCATGCCTCCATACTTTTTATGGGCCTCTGCAACGAAGGGATGGTGATACATTTAGCGATGAGTGTCCAACAGAAAATTAACAAAGCAAACACTGTTAATACACAATGCAATCCCAACTTCAGCTACTTGGCAACCTACCGAGCATGTCTGGCAAGGGGAAGCTAGAACAGACGTCACAGTTCAGCAAAACAATGTGTGCCTGCAAAAAAAATATAAGGGAACTTTAGAGGGCAAAAGTTCCCTTATTCTGACACAGAACAGCAAAGTAGATACCAGTAAAACCCAAGCAGTTGCATATCTCTCAGAGAATTTACAAAGGAATTCTGTTGGATTTTAAATCCATGGGAATTTTTCCGTTAGAGTCCATCTAATTCAAAGGAATGGACCCTCCAAATTCTATGGATTGGTTTTCTACTAGGGGATATATTATTCCATAGGATTCCTAGCAAGAGGTTAGACATTGAAATTTTGAGTCTATGAGACAACTATGGCATTGGCATCCATTCAGTCCCTATGCAAAATTCCGGTGTTTTTCCTGTGGCGCAACCAAATAACTTCTATAACCGATTTCTGTGTTTTCCATTCAATGTAGGATTCCAAATGTCATAACATCTTATTCCTACGTTTGACCTATTCTTGTGTTTTCGAATCCTGCAAACCACAGCGGCGCTAAACTCAATTATTCAGGCATCCCAGGTCGAAGGAACACACTAGAATCCACCCTAACAGATAGCGGCGAATGCCAAACAACTAATTCAGTTCCACATTTCTTTAAATGAAGATGATAATGGGTCAAGAGCAGACCGGACTGTCCTCCATGATGTAGTCCCTGAAGCTGTAGAGCCCTCCAGCCGACCCGCGCGGCTTATCCTCCCTCAGATACCTAGAATTAAACAGCACCCCGTCAGTGGCAGTTCACCGCAGTCTGAATCCGACGCGGCTAAACTGGCAGGAAATGAAGTGAAAGTGTTGGGGAGGGCACGAAGCGAACCTGACAGGGATCCTGAGCTCGTTGGAGATGGAGGAGACGTAGAGCGCGAACTCCCGCTCCTCGTAGAAGCCGATGAGGTATATCTGCGCCAGGTTGGGGATCTGCAGCAGCGGGGTCGAAAAGGCCTCAATTCTCACACGAGGCGCACACGGGGAACCCACCAAGCAAATGCAGAGAGGAAGGGAGGGAGAGTGGGTCGTACGCGGCGGCACGCAGAGATGTGGTGGTGCACCATGGGCTGGCCGGCGAGCGGGAAGAGCGGCTTGGGCACGTTGAGCGACAGCGGCCGGAACCGCGTCCCTGCACACCCCAACCAACCACCGGACAGTTAGATACGCGCGGCGCGGAAGGGGGGTTCGCGCCGGCCGGGAGCGAGCGGGCGCAGATCTGCGGCGTACCTTTGGTGGGGCCGCCGACCATGATGACGGCGACGACGCGCTGCTCGGGGCCGGCCATGGCTGCGCGCGGCGCCTCGGCGGCGGAGCTGAGCCTGAGTCTGAGCGGCGCTGCGGCCGCGCGGGTGTGGTGACCGGTGAGATTTGAGGCGAGGGGAGTCGGAGGGTAGAGCGTTTGGACTTTGGACCGTGGGGTTTGACGAGGACGGGCGGGGCGGGGCGGGGCGGGAGCGTGCGTGTGCTGTGTTGGCGCTGGTGAACTTGGGCTGGAGACGATGGTAGGCTCTGACTCTACGGGGTTCCGTGCATCTGGATGCGGTGGGATCTGTGCGCGCGATCCGGCATCGAGCGACGTGCCGGGGTGGTGGCCTGGTGGGTTGGACTTGAGCCGGGGGTGTGGCACGGCGCGGCGGAGTTTTGCTTCCCACGCACGGTTGTATCTCTAGCTTTTGGAGTTTGGAGTTCCCGTGATAAGGACATGAGAAATTTTCTAGCATCAAAAAAAGGACGTGAGATTTTTTTTTAAAGTACAGTACAATCGCAAATACTCGCATATGCATGCATTTTATTTTATTTTATTCTTGCAGGTAAGAGCATCTCCAGCCGCGCCCCCAGAAATGCCTCCCCAGGCGATTTTTCCGTGCCGGCACCAAAAAACGGCTCAGTCGCGCCCCCAGGAGCCCGATTTTCGCCGGCCTGGCCGAAATCAGCGCCGGCGGACCCAGCCCGAACCCGGCACGCTGGGGGGCGCCCTGGGGCGTCGGGCGAATCGTTTTTGACACGAAAGAGTCGCGGGCCCGCCGAGTCAGCGACATGGGCGCTTCGTCGCCCTCATCGCCTCAGTTCCCGCGGGAATCAATGCCAAGGCTGCCGCCGCCGGTCAGCCTTGTCATTGATTCCTCACGGGCGACGCGTCACGGGGCGGCGCGTCGATGCCTCCCCTCCGCGCACGCATACACACAGGCACGGTGCACACACGGGCGCGGCTATATAAGCCAGTGGCCTCCCTCCGGCCACACTAAGCCCTAGCCGCCGAGCTCTACCTCTTGTGCGCCGCCGCCGAGCCCTCCCTTTCCCTCCCCCGTGCGCCGCCTCCGAGCCCTCCCTCTCCCTCCCTCCCCCCGTGCCCCGATGGCCAAGCGTTTCCCCGGCGACGAGGCGGCGGCCAACGGCGTCGGCCGCCACTCGCTGCGCGAACATGAGTCGTGGCTCCTGTTTCAGGCCAACATCCCGGCGCCGCCGGACATGCGCACCGGGGCGACGAGGTGGAGGCTCAGCAATGGGGGAGTGCCCACTCCCCCGTTGCCCGACGTTGTGGCGCGCCCTGGCTACTTCACCGACGAGGTTGAGATCGTGCGCGCCTCCCTCACTGACGAGCAGCGCGCCCTCCCCAACATGCCGCCGACAACCACGCGGCGTGGGCGGTGTACTTCGAGCGCCGTCAGCAGCAGAGGCTGGCGTCCACCAACGGGGCACCCGTGGTGGGCGGCACGAAGAACAGCGAGGGGCGCCACCTGTGGTGGGGCGTCCCCGGCCGCACGCTCGAGGGCGTGCTGACGCACCTTGAGGGCGACAACAACCCACCACTGGCATACCCTCCCCCGGCGAGGACGGCCGCCCCGGCCCACCGCCGACGCGTCGGGCAATGGATGCCCAGGAGGTTCGACTCCTCCTCATCGTCCTCCTCGCACTCCTCCTCACGGGCTTCTTCCCACTCCTCCGGCTCTCCGGCGCTGCTCGGCGTCAAGGCCGAGCCCGCGGCGGAGACGCCGCTCGGCCGGCGCACTCGCAGCACCGGCATCGTCATCAACGAGGGCGGCCGGCGCGCCTCCTCGTCGGCTCCTTCGCGCTTCGTCAAGCCAAAGACGGAGCCGGGCCTCCCCGCCGTGAAGACGGAGCACGGCGACGTGAAGCTCGACGATGACGCGGCCCTGGAATGGGCGCACAAGGACTCCCTGAAGATGGCGAGGGAGCGCCAGTGCGCCGCCCTGCGGCGGTTCGAGCTGCGCCGCCGGGGCCGCGACAAAGGAGGAGTCGTCGTCATCGAGGACAGCGACGACGACGACGCGCCGCCGCCACCAGTCCGCGTTGGCGACGCCAGTCAGGGGTCCACCAGGGACGGCCACATCAAGGAGGAGAAGGCCGCCGACGACGACGGCGATGACGACGACTACTTGGCGTTCAGTGATTTCTTTTTTTAGTTATATTTTGCTATGTACCGCCGAACATGTCAATATATAACAGGGTTTGCCGAAATTTAGTCGTGTTTAACCGAACTTCGCCGAACGTTTTTTTTAAATTATGCGCATCTGGGGGCGGCCCTGGGGCCGGCGATTGGGGACCAACTCGCCCCCAGGCCCTTTTCTCCGCCGGCTCGCCCCCAGGCGGCGATTTTAGGCGCCCCCTGGGGGGCCAACGGCTGGAGATGCTCTAACATACATGCACATACACTTTTATGAACACGCACACACACCTTTCTGTTTATTCTGTTGAAAGGTTGGGATCCTGTTGAGCGACCTCCAACACGTCACGGCGATCCTGTTGCATGGACTCCAGCGTGTGATCCTGTTGCACGGTCCCAAATCCTGACACTTATCGAGGAGGGCGGGGTCCTGTTGTGCAACCTCCAGCGTGTCACGACGATCCCACCCCTCCTCAGCAATAAGGGTGACCTCCTCCTCCACTTGCTCCTCTTCTAGGATCCAATTGTTGGAAAACGTTGCATAGTTACGCACGCGCAAGATCTATCCATTGAGATGCATAGCTATGAGAGGGGGAGAGCATCTACATACCCTTGTAGATCGCTATGAGGGATCGTCTATCAACACGGTTGATGTAGTCGTACACCTTCACGGTCTGTTCCGATCAAGCACTGAACGTACGGCACCTCCGCGTTCAGCACATGTTTAGCTCGATGACGTCCTCGTCTTCTTGATCCAGCAAGAGGGGTGAAGTAGTAGATGAGTTCTGGCAGCACGTCGGTGTGGTGATTGTAGTGGTGAAAATATTTTCACACGGCTTCGCCAAGCACAACGGATTTAGAGCAAAGGATGAACTAGAGGGAGAGGGGGTGCCGGCACACGGCTTGGTGAATTGTGGTGTGTTCTAGGGGCTAGCCCTGCCTATCTATTTATATGTTGAGCCTTGGAGTCATTACATGGAGGGGGGGCCTCCCCCAAAGTCGGTTTGGAACGCAAGGAAGAGTCCTTCTCGGATTCCACCACCAGACGCCGTGGTCCTCGGCGTTTAACCCAGACGCCATGGTCCTCGGCTTCTAGCCCAGGGCTAGACGACAGGGTCCCTGGCGCCTAGTCCCTGACCTCCGCAATACTTCCTTTTGCACCAACCTAAAGCCCCGTGGGCCTTACCCCTTGGCCCAACCAAAGTGTCCTCACACCAGAACATTTCTGGAAACATCTGAAACCCTTCTGGCGAATTTCGGAACCCTTCCAGATATCATCATATATATATCAATCTTTACCTCTGGACCATTCCGGAGCTCCTCGTCATGTCTGTGATCTCATCCGGGACTCCGAACAACATTCGATCACCAACATACATAACTCATATAATACTATATCGTCAACGAATGTTAAACCTGTGGACACTACGGGTTCGAGAATGATGTAGACATGACCGAGACGCTTCTCCGGTCAATAACCAATAGCAGGACTCGGATGCTGGTACGTCTCCGTCGTATCTATAATTTTTGATTGTTCCATGCCAATATTATTCAACTTTCATATACTTTTGGCAACTTTTTATACTATTTTTGGGACTAACATATTGATCTAGTATCCAGTGCCAGTTCCTGTTTGTTGCATGTCTTATGTTTCGCAGAAACCCCATATCAAACGGAGTCCAAACGGGATAAAAACGGATGGAGATTATTTTTGGAATACTTATTATTTTTGGGAAGAAAAATCAACGTGAGACGGTGCCCGAGGGGGCCACGAGGCAGGGAGGCGCGCCCCTAACCCTCGTGGGCACCCCGCAAGGTGGTTGACACTCTTCTTTTGACGCAAGAAAGCTAATTTTTGGAGAAAAATCTGGGCGAAGGTTTCAATCCGATCGGGTTTACGGATCTCCGGATATATAAGAAACGGTGAAAGGGCGGAATCCCATAACGCAGAAACAGAGAGAGACAGAGAGACAGATCCAATCTTGGAGGGGCTCTCGCCCCTCCCATGCCATGGAGACCAAGGACCATAGGGGAAACCCTTCTCCCATCTAGGGAGAAGGTCAAGGAAGGAGAAGAAGAAGGGGGCTCTCTCCCCCTCGCTTCTGGTGGCGCCGGAACGCCGTCGGGGCCATCATCATCACCGCGATCTACACCAACAACTTCACCGCCCTCATCACCAGCTCTTCACTGACCTAAAGCCCCATTGGCCTTACCCCTTGGCTCAACCAAAGTGTCCTCGCACCAGAACATTTCTGGAAATATCTGAAACCCTTCCGGTGAATTCCGGAACCCTTCCGGATATCATCATATATATCAATCTTTACCTCTGGACCATTCCGGAGCTCCTATCATGTTCGTGGTCTCATCTGGGACTCCGGACAACATTTGATCACCAACATACATAACTCATATAATACTATATCATCAACGAACGTTAAACGTGTGGACCCTATGGGTTCGAGAATGATGTAGACATGACCGAGACGCTTCTCCGGTCAATAACCAATAGCGGGACCTGGATGCCCATATTGGTTCCTACATATTCTACGAACATCTTTATCGGTCAAACCTTTATGACAACATACGTAGTTTCCTTTGTCTGCCGGTATGTTACTTGCTCGAGATTCGATCGCCGGTATCTACATACCTAGTTCAATCTCGTTACCAGCAAGTCTCTTTACTCGTTTCGTAATACAACATCTTGTAATAACTCCTTAGTCACTTTGCTTGAAAGCTTCTTGTGATGTTGTATTATCGAGAGGGCCCAGAGATACCTCTTCGTCATACGGAGTGACAAATCCCAATCTCGATCCATGCCAACTCAACAGACACCTTCGGAGATACATGTAGAGCACCTTTACGATCACCCAGTTATGAAGTGACGTTTGATAGCACACAAGGTATTCCTCTGGTATCTGGGAGTTGCATGATCTCATGGTCGAAGGAACATGTATTTGACATTAAGAAAGCAGTAGCAATAAACTGAACGATCATATGCTATGCTAACGGATGGGTCTTGTCCATCACGTCATTCTCCTAATGATGTGATCCCGTTATCAAACGACAACTCATGTCTATGGTCAGGAAACCTTAACCATCTTTTGATCAACGAGCTAGTCTAGTAGAGGCTTACTAGGGACTTGGTATTTGTTTATGTATCCATAAATGTATTTAAGTTTCCGATCAATACAATTATAGCATGAATAATAAATCTTTATCATGGTTAAGAAAATATAATAATAACCACTTTATTATTGCC
The DNA here is from genome assembly GCF_002162155.2 of Triticum dicoccoides. Lineage (NCBI taxonomy): Eukaryota > Viridiplantae > Streptophyta > Magnoliopsida > Poales > Poaceae > Triticum > Triticum dicoccoides. The sequence goes on along the minus strand of NC_041387.1, from coordinate 528,844,380 downwards.
TCTAGGGCATATTTCCAACAGTCTCCCACTTGCACTAGAGTCAATAATCTAGATTACATAGTAATGAATATAACACCCATGGAGTCTTGGTACTGATCATGTTTTGCCCGTGGAAGAGGTTTAGGCAACGGGTCTACCACATTCAGATTCGTATGTACTTTGCAAATTTCTATGTTTCCATCCTTGACATAAGCACGAATGGAGTTGAAGTGTCGCTTGATTTGTTTGGTTCTCTTGTGAAACCTGGGCTCCTTGGCTATGGCAATTGCTCCAGTGTTGTCACAAAAGATTGTCATTGGACCCGATGAGGGAGTCCAGGATTAGGGGGTCCTCGGACAGCCGGACTATATGCTTATGCCGGACTGTTGGACTACGAAGATACAAGATTGAAGACTTCGTCCCGTGTCCGGGTGGGACTCTCCTTTGCGTGGAAGCAAGCTTGGCAATTCGGATATGTAGATTTCCTTCTCTGTATCCGACTCTGTGTAACCCTAGCCCCCTCCGGTGTCTATATAAACCGGAGGGTTTAGTCCGTAGGACAAGAACAATCATAATCATAGGCTAGCTTCTAGGTTAGCCTCTACGATCTCGTGGTAGATCAACTCTTGTAATACTCATATCATCAAGATCAATCAAGCAGGAAGTAGGGTATTACCTCCATAGAGAGGGCCCAAACCTGGGTAAACATTGTGTCCCCCGCCTCCTGTTACCATTAGCCTTAGACGCGCAGTTCGGGACCCCCTACCCGAGATCCGCCGGTTTTGACACCGACATTGGTGCTTTCATTGAGAGTTCCACTGTGTCGTCACGGTAAGGCTTGGTGGCTCCTTCAATCATCTGCAACGATGCGATCCAGGGTGAGGTTTTCCTCCCCGGACAGATCTTCGTATTCAGCAGCTTCGCACTGCGGGCCAACTCGCTTGGCCATCTGGAGCAGATCGATAGCTACGCCCCTGGCCATCAGGTCAGGTTTGGAAGCCTGAACTACACTGCCGATGTCCGCAGAGACTTGATCTTCGATGGATTCGAGCCCATGACAGGTGCGCCGTACAATCACGATGAGCATGACTTAGATCTGCCATCGGACGGTGTCGTGGATTTGTCATGGCAGATGTCCTAGTGAAAGGACTTAGTCGTGGAGCCATCGCTACGGGTTAACTTGAAGGGGTTAAAGCGGACACAAAGACACGAGGGTTTATACTAGTTCGGCCCCTTCGATGAAGGTAAAAGCCTACTTCTAGTTGTGATGGAATTGATGTGGTCTCGATGGCTAGGGAGCAAACAAGCTTCGCCTAGGCTCGAGTTGTTGTTGTCTGTCCTTGAACCGCCGCCGGGTCGTCCCCTTATATACACGGGTGACGCCCGTCGGTCCATAGAGTCCCAACCGGTTCATACTCGTATCCTGGTTGGTCTTTCTCTATTCCTAACTTACAATACAAGTTTACATATCATGCCGGTTTACGGCTACAGTTTCTAAACCGACTACAAGCCTTGGGCCTTCATCTGCTTATACTACTAATGAAGTTAACCCGGCCCAAGTAGGCCGGTTCACGCCCAGTGGTAATATCCCCAACATTAGGCCCCAGATTGATTTGAACTGGTTCATTTCAATCCTTCACAAAAAATCTTTGTCTTCAACATCTTCTGGTAATTGGTAAACCGCCATGTCGTCATCATCTCTGGTTGCTGTAAACCGGCATGACGTCATCACGAAGTTAACATTTATAACATCCTCTTTTATTAATAGATTTGCGATACCCAGGTCATCAGCTCCACTTCCAAAATTTTGGCTCCTGGATTCGCGCGCCTGACCCACGTCTGTTGCCTTATAAATAGGACCGAAGGGTCATTTCCTTTTCTCCCCTTCGTCTCTTCCTCTTCGTCTTCCTCGCGTTGCCAGCCTCGGAGCTCCGCCGCCGCCGTTGTCCTCTGCATCGTCTTGGGACGCTGCATCAACCTGAACGCACCAGAGTACCGCGGTAGCCTTCCGCGTCTTCCTCAGCTCTGGTAAACCTTCTTTTCTTCTTAATATAGATATGTTCTAGGGTTTCCTGTTCTCGCCGTGTTCGTCGCTTGTTCATACTCGTACCCAGACTCCTGGATAAATTTGTGAACCCCCGCTCTGATTAGCAGTAGCCTTTTAGCATCCGCCTGTAGTTTCATGCTCCAGTCCATAGATCTCATCTACGTATCTGCCCATTGGTTTACTTCTGTTCCGCTTTATCCTTTTGAATATTTTCTGTTTTTCTGAACTTGCTTCAGATCCGTTGCTGCAATAAGACTTTGTGAAAACCTGTTTCTGCATATTTAGCCATCCGCAATTGCCTTCAATGTTTAGATCAGGCAGTTTAACTTAATACAGAAAAAGTTAGTAAACTGGTATACACCATTAGTCCCCTTGTTGAACCGCCAGAATTCTTTATCCATATGATGCCACTTCGTAGAAATCCGATTTACATGTACTGCCTCCGGTTTAACATTGTTCAGACCAGCACCTTCTTTTATCCAACATATTCTTGAACCGGAATCACCTATTTCTTGTAGATCTCACCATGGTCAAACAAGTATATGAGTGCAATTGGGTTCCTTCTCGCGTCATAGAAACTCAGCTGGATGATTTAGTCTTGATCGGCGCTTTAGACAGCAAAGATACTATCCATTGGAGGGTTCCTGGTGATGAATGTCCTCCCACACCTCAAGAGGGAGAGGTTGTGATCTTTGCAGATCATTTAGCCCGGGGCTTCAAACCGCCCGGTTCTAAATTTTACCGTGATGTGTTAGCCAATTTTCAGCTTCGCCCGCAAGATATCGGCCCCAATTCTGTTACCAACCTATGTCATTTCCAAGTGCTCTCTGAGGTATACCTTCAAGAGGAGCCTTCAGTTGAATTGTTTAGAGACTGCTTCCACTTAAACCGCCGCGCAGAATTCACTGATGGCCCCAATACCGAATTGGGCGGTATGGCAATTCAAAAAAGGAAAGAGATCACTTATCCCCACGCCAGACTACATAGTCACCCCAAGGAATGGAATGCAACATGGTTCTATTGCAAAGACACCTCCCCTGACAATGAAAATCCTTTGCCTGGCTTTCGTCCGGAGCGGCTCAGCAACACTCACCCCTTTCCACAAAGATTAAGTGCCAAAGAGAGAAGTAAATATGCTCCGCAACTATCCAAGCTCCGGGCCTTCATGGCAAACGGTTTAACAAGAATAGATCTTGCACGCTGTTGGATATCATGGAGCGTACTGCCTCTCAGCCGGCGCTTCGGTTTAATGTGCAAGTATACTGACAGCGTCGGTGACCCACTCCGACACACTAAAATCCAGCTCTCTGATGACGAAGCCATAGATGCTGTGAAGAAAATGTTGAACGAACCGGAACACCTCTGCGCTCAAACCGGCCTGCTTCCCTTCTGCACTACCAACAAACCGCCAGCTGTAAGATTTTGCTTGTATTTTTTACTGAACCTGTTACTTCTATTTCTGTCTAACATCAACTGCTACTTAACCAGGGGGATAATCCGTTTTGGAGCAAGAAGCTTCCGCAAGATAAACCGGAGAAAACAGAACGGTCAACCCAGCCAAAGACCAAGGTTATCAAGAAGCCGGCTCACAAAAGGAAAACCACCGCCTCATCTGATCCGGCTGTTGATGATGATGTGGGTAACTTGGACCTTGAGGTAGAACTCGATTCACTAGGCTTACTTTTTACACGCCTTATTGATGATGATACTTGTCAGGACGACGCTGAAGCCAGTAATGCTGATGTCGCTGAGGTAACTATTCTTTCTTCCGATTCAGATCCTTTGCCTTTGCCAAAACTTCGCCAGGCAAACCGGAAAGTTAAATTTTCTCATCCTCTTGCTTACTTGGATCCCAAATTTCTTATGAAGACTCAGCAACATGAAGCTCGCCGCACAACCCGGCACAGCGGCCAGGTAGTTACCTCCGCCGGTTTACCAAACAGTCCGGTTCGAAAACGCCGCTCCGAGGTCTCCGACCTTTTTATTAATTTATATCCTAAAGCAAGTTTCATCTGTCAACCTCTTAATCCGTCCGACTCCGATTATCAGGTTACTTCTCATTCTTCCTCTGGTGAATCATCGGCCACCCAGCTGCCGCCACTGAAAACAGTCCTTGGGTAAGCTAGGCTGAACATATGCTTCTGGTATACTGTGTTATAACTTATGATGTTTCTTGACTCTTTGTTTCTCTTTCAGGGCTAAACCCAAACCGAGCAAGAAAGCCCGTCTAGATAAAGCGGCTGAGGAAGATGTCGCCCCTGAACAGGATAAAGCACCAGATCTTGAAGCGTTCGTTCATGAGGATATTCCCAATGATCCTCCTTTGCAAGATGATGCTATTCTTGAGGAAAGGCCTATCAATACTTCAGTCCCTACTGACCCGCCTGCCAGCTCCGTCCGGATTGAAAGATCCCGCAGTCCTTCTAAACCTGCTGATAAACCGACCGCGCCAACGCAAACCGGTGAGTCCAAGGATGATGACATTGTAATTACCGGCGTAGGTCGCTTTGAACCAGGGAATCTTGTCGCTTTAACCAAGCATACAGTGAAAGAAGATTTTTCTGCCATGAACAAAGGCAAATGGGATGTTGAACTGGAAACATATGCTGCTCTGAGTGCCCAAGATCTTCATTCTGGTTACTTGAACCGACTATATACTAGCCGTGACTGTGAAGCTGGCCTGGTAAAGATGATGAGAGACAAATTTGAGGTAACTTCCTTGTGCTTCTTCTTTCTTTACTTACTGCCACTGTATTAATCCTCCTAGCCCCCAAGGGCCGGTTTGTAACCTTCTTCAAACCGGGACTTGAATATAATCCTCAATACTTTGAAATCCGTCAATATAGCCCCGAAGGGCCGGTTCAACTTAACATAGTTAAACCGGGACTCCAATAAAGATTCTAACATCAGAACATAACTGAGCAAATAGCCATTAGCCCCCAAGTGCCAAGTTGAATACCTGTATTGAGCTTGGGACTTTGTGATTTAGTAATAGATGAAAATTGAAGGTGCATTAGCCCCCAAGTATCAAGCGTATAACTTGTTATGTGGTTGGTACTTCAAATTCTTGTACCGTTTGCTTAAAGCCAAGCACTGTCTTAATGCAGGCTGAAGTGAGGATCAAAGAGGACCGGATTACTGATCTGCAGCAAACTTTGAAAACCCAACAAGCTGCAACTGACAAGGCAAGGGAGGAATTAACCAGCGCTTTAAGCATCACAGAACAGCTGAAGGAGGGCTTCACGAAGGATCCGGCCGATTGGGCCACTGAGAAGGCCGCTTTGATAAAAAGAGCTGAAAACGCTGAAGCTGCCCTTAAACCGGTGGTAGATGAGCTGACTGCCGTAAAGCGGCAAGTACATTCCATGACTGCTGCTATCTTTGGTAAGCTCTTTGTGGTTTCTTTGACAACTCTGACCTGCTTAGAATAGATCCGGTTTGTGACCTCTCATGTCTTGTTGCAGCTACACGCATTGGCCACTTAGGATCAGATGTTCGGAAAAAGTTGAAAGCTACCTACACTTTAATTGAACAGCTGTATACCGGAGCGCAGCGGATCATTACCACTGCATCTCACAACAATCCGGCACCCACCTTAATCCAAGATACTCTGAAAAGTGTTGGAAATATGCCCTAGAGGCAATAATAAAAGTATTATTATTATATTTCCTTGTTCATGATAATTGTCTTTTATTCATGCTATAACTGTATTATCCGGAAATCGTAATACACGTGTGAATACATAGACCACAATATGTCCCTAGTGAGCCTCTAGTTGACTAGCTCGTTGTGATCAACAGATAGTCATGGTTTCCTGGCTATGGACATTGGATGTCGTTGATAACGGGATCACATCATTAGGAGAATGATGTGATGGACAAGACCCAATCCTAAGACTAGCACAAAAGATCGTGTAGTTCATTTGCTAGAGCTTTGCCAATGTCAAGTATCTCTTCCTTCGACCATGAGAGCGTGTAACTCCTGGATACCGTAGGAGTGCTTTGGGTGTATCAAACGTCACAACGTAACTGGGTGACTATAAAGGTGCACTACAGGTATCTCCGAAAGTATCTATTGTTTTATGCGGATCGAAACTGGGATTTGTCACTCCGTGTAAACGGAAAGGTATCTCTGGGCCCACTCGGTAGGACATCATCATATGCGCAATGTGACCAAGGAGTTGATCACGGGATGATGTGTTACGGAACGAGTAAAGTGACTTGCCGGTAACGAGATTGAACAAGGTATTGGATACCGACGATCGAATCTCGGGCAAGTAACATACCGATAGACAAAGGGAATTGAATACGGGATTGATTAAGTCCTTGACATCGTGGTTCATCCGATGAGATCATCGTGGAACATGTGGGAGCCATCATGGGTATCCAGATCCCGCTGTTGGTTATTGACCGGAGAACGTCTCGGTCATGTCTACATGTCTCCCGAACCCGTAGGGTCTACACACTTAAGGTTCGATGACGCTAGGGTTATAAAGGAAGTTTGTATGTGGTTACCGAATGTTGTTCGGAGTCCCGGATGAGATCCCGGACGTCACCAGGAGTTCTGGAATGGTCCGGAGGTAAAGATTTATATATGGGAAGTCCTATTTTGGCCACCGGAAAATTCGGGATTTTTTGGTATTGTACCGGGAAGGTTCTAGAAGGTTCCGGAGTGGGGCCCACCTGCATGGGGGGACCCACATGGACGTGGGTAGTGGGGGCAAGGCCCCACACCCCTGGTCAAGGCGCACCAAGATCCCCCCTTAGAAGGAATAAGATCATATCCCGAAGGGATAAGATCAAGATCCCTAAAAAGGGGGGATAACAATCGGTGGGGAAGGAAATAATGAGATTTCTTTCCTCCCACCTTGGCCAACGCCCCAATGGACTTGGAGGGCAAGAAACCAGCCCCTCCACCCCTATATATAGTGGGGAGGCGCATGGGAGCTATACACGAAGTTCTGGCACAGCCCTACCTCTCTCCCTACTCCTCCTCTCCCATGGTGCTTGGCGAAGCCCTGCTGGATTGCCACGCTCCTCCACCACCACCACGCCGTTGTGCTGCTGTTGGATGGAGTCTTCCTTAACCTCTCCCTCTCTCCTTGCTGGATCAAGGCGTGGGAGACGTCACCGGGCTGTACGTGTGTTGAACGCGGAGGTGCCGTCCGTTCGACACTAGGATCATCGGTGATTTGAATCACGACGAGTACGACTCCATCAACCCCGTTCACTTGAACGCTTCCGCTTAGAGATCTACAAGGGTATGTAGATGCACTCTCTTTCTACTCGTTGCTGGTCTCTCCATAGATAGATCTTGGTGACACGTAGGAAAATTTTGAATTTCTGCTACGTTCCCCAACAGTGGCATCATGAGCTAGGTCTATTGCGTAGATTCTTTGCACGAGTAGAACACAAAGTAGTTGTGGGCGTTGATGTTGTTCAATATGCTTACCGTTACTAGTCCAATCTTGTTTCGACGGTATTGTGGGATGAAGCGGCCCGGACCGACCTTACACGTACTCTTACGTGAGACAGGTTCCACCGATTGACATGCACTTGGTGCATAAGGTGGCTAGCGGGTGCCAGTCTCTCCCACTTTAGTCGGAACGGATTCGATGAAAAGGGTCCTTATGAAGGGTAAATAGCAATTGTCATATCACGTTGTGGTCTTGCGTAGGTAAGAAACGTTCTTGCTAGAAACCCATAGCAGCCACATAAAACATGCAACAACAATTAGAGGACGTCTAACTTGTTTTTGCAGGGTATGCTATGTGATGTGATATGGCCAAGAAGAATGTGATGAATGATATGTGATGTATGAGATTGATCATGTTCTTGTAATAGGATTCACGACTTGCATGTCGATGAGTATGACAACCGGCAGGAGCCATAGGAGTTGTCTTTATTTATTGTATGACCTGCGTGTCATTGAAGAACGCCATGTAAACTACTTTACTTTATTGCTAAACGCGTTAGTCATAGAAGTAGAAGTAGTCGTTGGCGTGACAACTTCATGAAGACACGATGATTGAGATCATGATGATGGAGATCATGGTGTCGTGCCGGTGACGATGATGATCATGGAGCCCCGAAGATGAAGATCAAAAGGAGCAAAATGATATTGGCCATATCATGTCACTATTTGATTGCATGTGATGTTTATCATGTTTATGCATCTTGTTTGCTTAGGACGACGGTAGTAAATAAGATGATCCCTTACAAAATTTCAAGAAGTGTTCTCCCCTAACTGTGCACCGTTGCTACAGTTTGTCGCTTCTAAGCACCACGTGATGATCAGGTGTGATGGATTCTTACGTTCACATACAACGGGTGTAAGACAGTTTTACACAGCGAAAACACTTAGGGTTAACTTGACGAGCCTAGCATGTGCAGACATGGCCTCGGAACACGGAGACCGAAAGGTCGAGCATGAGTCGTATGGTAGATACGATCAACATGAAGATGTTCACCGATGATGACTAGTCCGTCTCACGTGATGATCGGACACGGCCTAGTTGACTCGGATCATGTGATCACTTAGATGACCAGAGGGATGTCTATCTAAGTGGGAGTTCATAAGATGAACTTAATTATCCTGAACATAGTCAAAAGACCTTTTGCAAATTATGTCGTAAGCTCGCGCTTTAGTTCCACTGTTTAGATATGTTCCTAGAGAAAATATAGTTGAAAGTTGATAGTAGCGATTATGCGATCAGTAGAAAGCTTATGTCCTTAATGCACCGCTCAGTGTGCTGAACCCCAACGTCGTTTGTCGATGTTGCGAACATCGGACATACACGTTTTGATAACTACGTGATAGTTCAATTAAATGGTTTAAGTAGAGGCACCAAAGACGTTTTCGAAACGTCGCGGAACATATGAGATGTTTTGAGGGCTGAAATTGGGATTTCAGGCTCGTGCCCACGTCAAGAGGTATAAGACCTCCGACGATTTTCTTAGCCTGCAAACTAAGGGAGAAAAGCTCAATCGTTGAGCTTGTGCTCAGATTGTCTGAGCACAACAATCACTTGAATCGAGTGGGAGTTGATCCTCCAGATGAGATAATGATGTTTCCCCAAAGTCATTGCCACCAAGCTTCTAGAGCTTCGTGATTAACTATAACATATCAGGGATAGATATGATGATCCTTGAAATATTCATGATGTTTGACACCGCGAAAGTAGAAATCAAGAAGGAGCATCAATTGTTGATGGTTGGTGAAACCACTAGTTTCAAGAAGGGCAAGGGAACAAAGGGATACTTCATGAAACGGCAATTCAGCTGCTGCTCTAGTGAAGAAACCCAAGGTTGAACCCAAACCCGAGACTAAGTGCTTCTGTAATAAGGGGAACAACCACTGGAGCAGCATTACCCTAGATACTTGGTAGATGAGAAGGCTGGCAAGGTCGATAGAAGTATATTGGATATACATTATGTTAATGTGTACTTTACTAGTACTCCTAGTAGCACCAGGGTATTGGATACCGGTTCGGTTGCTAAGTGTTAGTAACTCGAAATAAAAGCTATGGAATAAACGGAGACTAGCTAAAGGTGAGCTGACGATATATGTTGGAAGTGTTTCCAAGGTTGATATGATCAAGCATCGCACGCTCCCTCTACCACCGAGATTGGTGTTTGCATTGAGCATAGACATGATTGGATTATGTCTATCGCAATACGGTTATTCATTTAAGGAGAATAATGGTTACTCTATTTTTGAATAATACCTTCAATGGTCTTGCACCTAAAGGAATGGTTTATTGAATCTCGTTCATAGTGATACACATTTTCATGCCAAAAGATATAAGATAGTAATGATAGTACCACTTACTTGTGGCACTGCCATGTAAGTCATAATGGTATAAAACGCATGAAGAAGCTCCATGTTGATGGATCTTTGGACTCACTCGTTTTTGAAAAGTTTGAGACATGTGAACCATGTCTATTGGTGTATATGCATGAAGAAACTCCATGCAAATGGATCGTTCGGACTCACTTGATTTTGAATCACTTGAGATATGCAAATCATACCACATGGGCAAGATGACTGAAAAGCCTCATTTTCAATAAGATGGAACAAGATAGCAACTTGTTGGAAGTAACACATTTTGATGTGTGCAGTCGAATGAGTGCTGAGGCATGCAGTGAATATCATTATGTTCTTACTTCACAGATGATTCGAGTAAATGTTGAGTATATTTACTTGATGAAACACAAGTCTGAATTATTGAATGGTTCAAGTAATTTCAGAGTGAAGTAGCAGATCATTGTGACAAGAGGATAAAATGTCTATGATATGATCATAGAGATGAATATCTGAGTTACGAGTTTTGGCACACAATTAAGACATTGTGGAAATTGTTTCGCAATTAATACCGCCTGGAACACCATAATGTGATGGTGTGTCCGAACATCATTGTTGCACCCTATTGGATATGGTGCGTACCATGATGTCTCTTATCGAATTACCACTATCGTTCATGGGTTAGGCATTAGAGACAACCACATTCACTTTAAATAGGGCACCACATAATTCCGATGAGATGACACCGTATGAATTATGGTTTAGAGAAACCTAAGTTGTCGTTTCTTAAAAGTTTGGGGCTGCGACGCTTATATGAAAAAGTTTCAGGTTGATAAGCTCGAACCCAAAGCGGATAAAATGCATCTTCATAGGAAACCCAAAACAGTTGGGTATACCTCCTAATTCAGATCCGAAAGCAATATGGATTGTTTCTAGAATCGGGTCCTTTCTCGAGGAAAAGTTTCTCTCGAAAGAATTGAGTGGGAGGATGGTGGAGACTTGATGAGGTTATTGAACTGTCTCTTCAACTAGTGTGTGACAGGGCACAGGGAGTTGTTCCTGTGGCACCTACACCAATTGAAGTGGAAGCTTATGATATTGATCATGAAACTTCGGATCAAGTCACTCCCAAACCTCGTAGGATGACAAGGATGCGTACTACTTCAGAGTGGTACGTAATCCTGTCTTGAAGGTCATGTTGCTAGACAACAATGAACCTACGAGCTATGGAGAAGCGATGGTGGGCCCGGATTCCGATAAATGGCTTGAGGCCATAAAATCCGAGAGAGGATCCATGTATGAAAACAAAGTGTAAACTTTGGCAGAACGGCTCGATGGTCGTAAGGCTAATGAGTACAGATGGATTTCAAAAGGAAGACGGACAATGATGGTAAATGTCACCATTAAGAAAGCTCGACTTGTCGTTAAGATGTTTTCCGACAAGTTCAAGGAGTTGACTACGATGAGATTTTCTCACTCGTAGCGATGCTAAGAGTCTGTTGGAATTATATTACGGATTACTGCATTATTTATGAAATCTTGCAGATAGGATGTCAAAACATTGTTTCCTCGACGATTTTAATGAGGAAAGGTTGTATGTGATACAACCGGAAGGTTTTGTCAATCCCGAAAGATGCTAATAAGTATGCAAAGCTCCAACAATCCTTCTAAGGACTGGAGTGAGCATCTCGGAGTTGGAATGTATGCTTTGATGATGATCAAAAATTTTGGGTTTGTACAAAGTTTATGAGAAACTTGTATTTCCAAAGAAGTGAGTGGGAGAACTATAGAATTTCTGATGAGTATATGTTGTTGACATATTGTTGATCAGAAATGACGTAGAATTTCTGGAAAGCATATAGGGTTATTTTGAAAGTGTTTTTCAATGGAAAGCCTGGATTAAGCTACTTGAACATTGAGCATCAAGATCTATAAGGATAGATCAAAATGCTTAATAATACTTTCAAATGAGCACATACCTTGACATGATCTTGAAGGTGTTCAAGATGGACCAGTCAAAGAAGGAGTTCTTGCCTGAGTTGTAAGGTACGAAGTTAAGACTTAAAGCTCGACCACGGCAGAATAGAGAGAAAGGACGAAGGTCGTCCCCTATGCTTAAGACGTAGGCTGTTCAGTATGCTATGCTGTGTACCGCAACTGAAGTGTGCCTTGCCATGAGTCAGTCAAGGGGTACAAGAGTGATCCAAGAATGGCTCACAGGACAGCGGTCAAAGTTATCCTTAGTAACTAGTGGACTAAGGAATTTTCTCGATTATGGAGGTGGTAAAAGAGTTCGTCGTAAAGGTTACGACGATGCAAGCTTGACACCTATCCGGATAGCTCTGAGTAGAGAGACCGGATACATATAATGGAGCAATAATTTAGAATAGCTCCAAGTAGAACAGTTGTTTGGAATAGCTCCAAATAGAGCGTGGTAGCTGCATCTAGGAGATGACATAGAGATTTGTAAAGCACACACGGATCTGAAAGGTTCAGACCCGTTGACTAAAACCTCTCTCACAAGCAACATGATCAAACATAAAACTCATTGAGTGTTAATCACATAGTGATGTGAACTAGACTACTGACTCTAGTAAACTCTTGGGTATTAGTCACATGGCGATGTAACCTGTGAGTGTTAATCACATGGCGATGTGAACTAGATTATTGACTCTAGTGCAAGTGGGAGACTGTTGGAAATATGCCCTAGAGGCAATAATAAAAGTATTATTATTATATTTCCTTGTTCATGATAATTGTCTTTTATTCATGCTATAACTGTATTATCCGGAAATCGTAATACACGTGTGAATACATAGACCACAATATGTCCCTAGTGAGCCTCTAGTTGACTAGCTCGTTGTGATCAACAGATAGTCATGGTTTCCTGGCTATGGACATTGGATGTCGTTGATAACGGGATCACATCATTAGGAGAATGATGTGATGGACAAGACCCAATCCTAAGACTAGCACAAAAGATCGTGTAGTTCCTTTGCTAGAGCTTTGCCAATGTCAAGTATCTCTTCCTTCGACCATGAGAGCGTGTAACTCCTGGATACCGTAGGAGTGCTTTGGGTGTATCAAACGTCACAACGTAACTGGGTGACTATAAAGGTGCACTACAGGTATCTCCGAAAGTATCTATTGTTTTATGCGGATCGAGACTGGGATTTGTCACTCCGTGTAAACGGAGAGGTATCTCTGGGCCCACTCGGTAGGACATCATCATATGCGCAATGTGACCAAGGAGTTGATCACGGGATGATGTGTTACAGAACGAGTAAAGTGACTTGCCGGTAACGAGATTGAACAAGGTATTGGATACCGACGATCGAATCTCGGGCAAGTAACATACCGATAGACAAAGGGAATTGAATACGGGATTGATTAAGTCCTTGACATCGTGGTTCATCCGATGAGATCATCGTGGAACATGTGGGAGCCATCATGGGTATCCATATCCCGCTGTTGGTTATTGACCGGAGAACGTCTCGGTCATGTCTACATGTCTCCCGAACCCGTAGGGTCTACACACTTAAGGTTCGATGACGCTAGGGTTATAAAGGATGTTTGTATGTGGTTACCGAATGTTGTTCGGAGTCCCGGATGAGATCCCGGACGTCACCAGGAGTTCCGGAATGGTCCGGAGGTAAAGATTTATATATGGGAAGTCCTATTTTGGCCACCGGAAAATGTTCGGGATTTTTCGGTATTGTACCGGGAAGGTTCTAGAAGGTTCCGGAGTGGGGCCCACCTGCATGGGGGGACCCACATGGACGTGGGTAGTGGGGGCAAGGCCCCACACCCCTGGTCAAGGCGCACCAAGATCCCCCCTTAGAAGGAATAAGATCATATCCCGAAGGGATAAGATCAAGATCCCTAAAAAGGGGGGATAACAATCGGTGGGGAAGGAAATAATGAGATTTCTTTCCTCCCACCTTGGCCAACGCCCCAATGGACTTGGAGGGCAAGAAACCAGCCCCTCCACCCCTATATATAGTGGGGAGGCGCATGGGAGCTATACACGAAGTTCTGGCACAACCCTACCTCTCTCCCTACTCCTCCTCTCCCATGGTGCTTGGCGAAGCCCTGCTGGATTGCCACGCTCCTCCACCACCACCGCGCCGTTGTGCTGCTGTTGGATGGAGTCTTCCTCAACCTCTCCCTCTCTCCTTGCTGGATCAAGGCGTGGGAGACGTCACCGGGCTGTACGTGTGTTGAACGCGGAGGTGCCGTCCGTTCGGCACTAGGATCATCGGTGATTTGAATCACGACGAGTACGACTCCATCAACCCCGTTCACTTGAACGCTTCCGCTTAGCGATCTACAAGGGTATGTAGATGCACTCTCTTTCTACTCGTTGCTGGTCTCTCCATAGATAGATCTTGGTGACACGTAGGAAAATTTTGAATTTCTGCTACGTTCCCCAACAAAAAGGTTGTCAATGCTTCCTGCCCGGATTGAAGAACTGAAGAAATCTGCTGCTCGAACCGGAGCAATTAATGCCTTGATCCGGGCAAAAGCATGGGTGCCGGATTTCGATCCTATTGAAGCAGCTCAAGGCTATCCTAGTTTGAAGGAAGATGGCTCAGAGTTCAATGAGGATGACCTGAGGGCGATAAATCGTGCAGTGCGCCCTCTGGCTTGTCAATTGGCTGAAGAGGCAGACTTGTCACATTATCAAGTTCAGTATAATGATCAGAACAAACGTGTGGCTGCACCAACTCTTGAAGCGGAGAATCTGATTCCTCCAAACCGTAAGCATACTTACGCTCCTGATATTGAAGCGTCTTCTCTAATCCATGAAGAGGCTGTCTTTCAAGCTTTAATGGGAATCGACTGGACCACTGTTGATTTCCAGCCAATGGATAGAGATGAGGAAGCTGAAGCGGCGCAGGATGATGAGCAGGCTTGAACCGGAAGCCGGTTTAAATAGCTACCTTATTATGATCCGCCAGAAGAACAATGATCTTATTTGGGCACTGCGTTGCCTTGTAATAGAATAGCCAATACTCCTGCTTTAAATATGCCTTCGTGCATAAGTACTGATGCTTTTTCTTGAAATCCTCAATTTTATATTTCCTGCAATCAGAAAATCTTGAACTGCGGTGGCGGTTATACCGCCAGCCGGTTTATGACCTTGATATATATATCATCAATGTATTTAAGACATATAACCAAATATGCGATACAAAATACCTGCCGTCGCTGGGCATGAAGTTGGCTTAGCCAGGCTTGAAACGGAGGTTTTATAAACCATTACCGTCAAAGGGGAGAAAACAACTCCCATGTAAATCGTGATGGGTCAGTATGAGCCCCTCTGTTACTCCATGATGTTAATAGGAAAGGTAAACCAGGCATATTTCTCCGGATTAAAAATGAACCGAATCCGTCAGCTGAACCGGTAAAAAGTGTTGTTGGTTTAAAGGAAACACAACAAAAATTAAGGAATAGTCATAAAAGAAATATGGAAGCAAAGGCAATGATAAAAACCGTTTGCAAAAAACATGCTATACTGAGCTGATCAGATGGTGTTACCATGGTCGGACAGGACCAAGCCCTCAATAGGAGTGTCAATGGTTCAAGTCAGCCAGGTCCCCAAATGAAACCGTGGCATATATGCCAATCAAAAGGCGTGGCAATGGTTCGGGTTCGACCAAGCCCCCAAGTGATTTTGTGGCCTTAGGCCGATCAAGAGGCGTGACTGGTTCAGACTTGACCATGTCCCCAAGTGATCTGGTGGCTTTCGCCTATCAAAAGGTGTCGCGTTGGTTCGGATACGACCAAGGCCCCAAGTGATATGAAAAGCAAATTTCAAGGGGTAAACCGGAGGCCGCTTTAAAACAGAACCACTCCATGTAACCACACATGATATGAAAGGACAGAGACCCCGCTTTAGCTGAGGCTCCGGTTTTATTATATCAAAGATAATATATACACTGTCATAATATGTACATAGATAGAGCCAATGGCTCAGGTGTAGTAAGGCTGAAGATGAGCTATGTTCCACGGCATGTTGGTCTCCTCCTCTGATGTGCGTGAGTCTTTATGCTCTCGAATATCAATCAGATAGTATGACCCGTTGTGGAGATTCTTGCTGACCACAAAAGGTCCCTCCCAAGGTGGGGATAACTTGTGCATATCCGTCTGGTCTTGGATGAGCCGAAGCACCAAATCTCCTTCTTGAAAAGTTCTGGTTCTGACCCGGCGACTGTGATAGCGACGAAGATCTTGTAGATAAATCGCCAAGCGGGCAGCCGCTATGTCGCGCTCCTCATCCAATAGGTCCAAAGCGTCTTGTCGCGCTGTCTCATTGTCCGCTTCAACATAAGCCGCCACACGAGGCGAATCGTGTCGGATATCACTAGGGAGAACCACCTCTGCTCCGTAGACCATGAAAAACGGCGTGTATCCTGTAGATCGGTTGGGTGTAGTATTGATACTCCATAGCACAGATGGTAGTTCTTCAACCCAACATCCTGGTGTTCTTTGCAATGGAACCATAAGCCGGGGTTTGATGCCTCGCAAGATCTCTTGATTAGCCCGTTCTGCCTGCCCATTGGACTGGGGGTGAGCCACTGATGATACGTCAAGTCGGATGTGCTCACGTTCACAGAATTCCTTCATAGCACCCTTGGATAAATTGGTACCGTTGTCAGTAATGATACTGTGTGGAAAGCCAAACCGGAAAATCACCTTTTTAATGAACTACACCGCTGTAGCTGCGTCACACTTGCTGACAGGCTCCGCTTCAACCCACTTGGTAAACTTGTCAACTACCACCAAAAGGTGGGTTTTCTTATCCTTGGATCTTTTAAAGGGTCCGACCATATCCAGCCCCCATGTTGCAAACGGCCAAGTAATTGGAATCATCCTCAATTCTTGAGCCGACACATGAGCACGTCTTGAAAATTTCTGACAGCCATCACACCGTTTAACCAAGTCCTCCGCATCAGCATGAGCTGTCAACCAATAGAACCCGTGACGAAACGCCTTTGCCACCAGAGACTTTGAACCGGCATGGTGACCACAATCCCCTTCATGGATTTCACGTAAGATTTCACAGCCTTCCTCAGGAGAAACGCAGCGTTGAAACGCCCCTGATACACTGCAATGATGCAATTCCCCATTGACAATAGTCATAGACTTGGATCGCTGGACTATCTGCCTGGCTAGAATCTCATCCTCTGGCAACTCTCCCCGGTTCATGTACACAAGATAAGGAACTGTCCAATCCGGTATGACATGCAGGGCTGCCACCAATTGAGCCTCCGGATCAGGAATAGCCAAATCCGCTTCACCCAGGAGCTTGACTGACGGGTTGTGCAACACATCAAGAAAGACATTAGGCGGGACCGGTTTACGCTGAGAGCCCAACCGGCTTAAAGCGTCCGCCGCTTCATTCTTTCGGCGGTCCACGTGATCCACCTGATAACCCTTGAAGTGACCCGCAATATTATCCACCTCACGACGATATGCAGCCATAAGTGGGTCTTTAGAATCCCACGTGCCAGACACTTGTTGAGCCACGAGGTCCGAGTCACCGAAGCACTTAACCCGACTTAGGTTCATCTCCTTAGCCATCCGGAGACCATGGAGCAAGGCTTCATACTCAACTGCATTATTAGTACAAGGGAACATTAAGCGGAGAACATAACAAAACTTATCACCTCGTGGGGAAGTTAATATGACTCCAGCCCCCGAGCCCTCCAATTGCCTGGATCCATCAAAATGGATAGTCCAATATGTGTGATCCGGCTTCTCCTCTGGTGCTTGCAACTCAGTCCAATCATTGATGAAATCCACAAGTGCTTGAGACTTCACCGCCGTTGGAGGTACGTACTTCAATCCATGCGGCCCAAGTTCTATAGCCCACTTGGCAATCTGGCCAGTCGCCTCCCGGTTCAGTATGATATCCCCCAAGGGAGCTGAACTGACCACTGTGATGGGGTGCCCTTGGAAATACTGCTTCAACTTCCGGCTTGCCATAAAAACTCCATATACCAGCTTCTGCCAATGCGGATACCTCTGCTTAGATTCAATAAGCACCTCGCTGATATAGTAAACCGGTCGCTGAACCGGATATTCCTTGCCCGCCTCCTTGCGTTCTACCACAATAGCCACTCTAACTGCGCGAGCATTGGCTGCTACATATAGTAATAACGGCTCCTTGTCGACCGAAGCTGCAAGAACGGGCGGATTGGCTAATTGCCGCTTCAAGTCTTCCAACGCTTCATCAGCAGTCAGACTCCAGATGAATTGATCTGTCTTTCTCAGCATCTGGTATAAAGGGATGGCCTTCTCTCCGAGACGGCTGATAAACCGGCTCAGTGCGGCAATCCAACCCGCCAAATGCTGAACATCATTGATACACTTCGGTTTAGCTAGGGAGGTGATAGCCGTAATCTTCTTCGGGTTAGCCTCAATTCCTCTGTTGGACACAAGAAAACCCAGTAACTTGCCTGCCGGAACACCAAAGACACACTTGGCCGGGTTAAGCATTATCTTGTAAACTCGCAAGTTGTCAAAGGTTTCCTTCAAATCATCCACCAGTGTCTCCTTCTGCCTTGACTTGACTACAATATCATCCACATAAGCGTGCACATTACGGCCGATCTGTTTATGCAAGCAGTTCTATACACAGCGTTGATAAGTGGCTTGGGCGCTCTTGAGCCCAAAAGGCATAGATACATAGCAGAAGGCTCCAAAGGGAGTAATAAACGTCGTCTTCTCCTGGTCCTTAACCGCCATTTTGATCTGATGATACCCAGAGTATGCATCCAAAAAACTCAAACGCTCACAACCCGCCATGGCATCAATAATCTGGTCAATGCGGGGGAGGGCAAAAGGATCCGCTGGACAAGCCTTGTTAAGATCTGTGTAATCCACACACATACGCCAAGTGCCGTTTTTCTTAAGAACCAGCACCGGGTTAGCAAGCCACTCTGGATGGAACACCTCAATGATAAAGCCGGCCGCTAAGAGCATGGCCACTTCCTCTCCAATGGCTTTGCGCCTTTCTTCGTTAAACTGGCGGAGAAACTGCTTTACCGGTTTATACTTGGGATCAACATTAAGAGTGTGCTCAGCGAGTTCCCTCGGTACACCTGGCATGTCAGAAGGCTTCCATGCAAAAATGTCCTGATTCTCACGGATGAACTCGATGAGCGCGCTTTCCTATTTAGGATCCAAGTTGGCACTGACAGTGAACTGCTTGGACGAATCGCCGGGTACGAAGTCAATAAGTTTGGTCTCAGCCGCCGATTTGAACTTCAGATCTGAATCATGCTCCGTTGTTGGCTTCTTCAAAGGGGTCATGTCCGCCGGATCAACATTGTCCCTATAGTATTTCAACTCCTCCGTGGCACAAACCGACTCTGCATAGGCCGCATCGCCTTCCTCACATTCCAAGGCAATCTTGCGGCTCCCATGAACCGTTATTGTCCCCTTGTGGCCCGGCATCTTGAGCTGCAGATAGACATAACAAGGCCGTGCCATGAATTTGGCATAAGCCGGCCGCCCAAACAAGGCGTGATATGGGCTCCGGATTTTCACCACCTCAAAGGTTAGTGTCTCGGATTGGGAATCATGCTCGTCCCCAAAAGCCACCTCCAGGGCTATCTTACCAACAGGATATGCTGATTTGCCAGGCACCACACCATGGAACACCGTATTAGACGGTTTGAGATCTTTGTCTGTTAGCCCCATGCGGCGGAATGTCTCATAGTACAGGATGTTAATACTGCTCCCTCCATCCATGAGCACCTTGGTGAATTTATAACCTCCCACCTGAGGGTCTACCACTAATGCCAACTGGCCCGGATTGTCAACCCGGGGTGGGTGGTCCTCCCTGCTCCACACGATAGGCTGCTCTGACCAGCGTAAGCAACGTGGTACGGCCGGTTCAACAGAGTTCACCGCTCACTTGTGGAGTTTCCGGTCGCGCTTATCCAAGCTAGTTGTGAAAACGTGATACTGCCCATTGTTCAACTGTTTTGGCTGGCTCTGATAACCCGACTATTGTTGCTGCTGCTGTTGGTTGTAACCCCCTTGACCGCTCTGATTATTCTGGTTGTTGTGACCGCCCTGATTGAAACCTGAACCGGAAGCTCCATCGTGACCCGACCCATGGAAACCGGATCCTGAGCCACCACCTGACCCACAGTCATACCGGAAGGCATTAGAGTTTTTAAATTCTTGCATAATGTAGCAATCCTTCCAAAGGTGGTTATCCGGCGTCTCTTTCGTCCCGTGCTTTGGGCAAGGCTGATTCAACAAATAATTTAAGCGATCCGGGTTAGGATTTGGAGCCCCATTACGATTCGCCGCTTTACCTCTGCGCCGCTGACCCTTGTCTTGCGCATTAGTGTTAGCCACAAAATCCATGCTGCCATCCGCTTTACGCTTGCCTCCGTTTCCATGGCCCGCCGGTTTGTACTGATGCCCCTTGGAGTTGCTATTCTTCTTTCCCTTCCCTGCTTCATCATCGTCAGTCTCGGGATCCTTGGTACTATCAGAATCAGCATACTTCACCAAAGCGGCCATGAGAGTTCCCATGTCATTACAGAACCGCTTCATACGCCCCAATTTCAACTTTAAAGGCATAAACCGGCAGTTGCCCTCTAGGGTTAAGATCGCAGAGTCAGCATTGATCCTGTCAGACGAGTGCAAGACTTCCGAAACGCGGCGTACCCAATGGGTTGTTGACTCTCCGTCCTCCTGAACACAAGCTGCCAGGTCTACTATGGACTTGGGCTGCTTACACATATCTTTGAAATTCTGGATAAACCGGGCCCGCAACTGGGCCCATGAACTGATAGGATTAGGCGGCAGGCTCTTCAACCAAGTACGGGCCGTGCCTTCCAGCATCATGGTGAAGTACTTTGCACATGCGGTCTCATCCACATCCAGCATCTCCATGGCCATCTCATAACTCTCTACCCACGCTCCTGGAGATAAATCAGCGGTGTAATTCGGCACCTTGCGCGGACCCTTGAAATCTTTGGGCAGGCGTACATTGTGTAAAGCGGGGACCAAACAGGGTACTCCCAAAGCGGATGCAACCCCTGGCCCGGCAGAGGTGGTAGGACGAACTGTCGTAAGCTGACCCGCCTCGTTCTGCGCTGCTAACTCGGCCTCCCTTCTTGCTCGGGCCCGGTCCACTACATCCTGAGCATCGCGAACACCACCTGTCGGGTTATTGCCATGGGCCGCTTCACGGCCTCGCGCATTGCTCGATGTGGCCGGTTCATCCAGGCACCTGCTATAGCTCCGGCTTGGACGAGGTGTGGAGTGAATCCGATCGCGGCTGTATGAATATGCCTCCTGTTGACTCAAAGCGGTCCGGAGAAGTTCCTTAACCCGGCGCGTCTCTATCGCTTGCGGAGAGTCTCCTTCCACCGGGATAGCTTCTAATTGCGCAGCAGCTGCAACAAGATTGTCCATAGGATTAGAATAATGACCCGGAGGTGTCTGAACCGGCGGAGGAATCACAACGTTCTATCGAGGAGGTTCCATCAGGCGAGGTTGGACCGTCGCTCCTGGCCCTGGTGCCTCGACCCAGTTTGCCTCCAGGTGCCCCGGCGGATTACTGGTTCCAGCTCCCGGAGTGTGAAAGAGATTTCGAGGGTTGAAACCTAACGGCAGGCGTGATCTGTGCTTCCGCTTCAAGACCTCCTGTGATGCGTTCTGGTCAAGCATGAGCTTATAGGCCTGGGCGTCCAAAGCGGCCCGCTCTGCGGCCATCCTGTCCTTCTCTGTTGCCAGGTCCGCTTTGGCATGTACGATCTACTCTCTCACCTTTGCAATCTCTGCATCATGGGCCTCCTGATCCGCCGGATTGGCCTTTGCCATAAGTGCAGCCAGTGCATCAAACATGTCAGACAGAACTTGAACCGGTGGGCGTACAAGGCCCCCTGCCCCTGCTGCCGCTGCCGCTGCTGATCCGGAGAGCATTGCTGCTGCGGTCGAAGAGTGATTCGCCGCCTGCGTGCCGACCATGAATATTCCAACCCGGTTGATCTGATCTGGGGGGTCCGGAATACTGTCGCCATCGGAACAGCCCCTAATCTGGTCGTCTTGCAACTGGTACAATGATTTAGTCTCTCCGGTTGAAGATTCGTCGCCGGAATAGAAGACGGTCTCACTACTGTATTCTGACTCGTCCTCATGCTCTCCTCCGTGGATGACTCCCACGAAGGCACGCTTCACGGCCGGTTTAACCTGGGTAGATCTCGCACGCTGAGCCGTCTCGACAAGGTCGGTGCAGATGTCCGGCTCAGGCCCAGGCTCACCAATCTTGCCGATAAAAACGTGTATGCCACCAAAGGGGACCCGGTATCTGTACTCGATCGAGCTGGCTTCGGGACCCCATCCTGAATCGTCGATGTAGAGCTTGCCACGACGACTCTTGGTCATCCGGCCCACAGCATAGCCTTCGAGTCCTTTGAGCTTGCCCTCCAAGATCATCAAACCATCGTGCGATAGCCCCACGGTGGGCGCCAACTGTCGTGGATTTGTCACGGCAGATGTCCTAGTGAAAGGACTTAGTCGTGGAGCCATCGCTACGGGTTAACTTGAAGGGGTTAAAGCGGACACAAAGACACGAGGGTTTATACTAGTTCGGCCCCTTCGATGAAGGTAAAAGCCTACGTCTAGTTGTGATGGAATTGATGCGGTCTCGATGGCTAGGGAGCAAACAAGCTTCGCCTAGGCTCGAGTTGTTGTTGTCTGTCCTTGAACCGCCGCCGGGTCGTCCCCTTATATACACGGGTGACGCCCGTCGGTCCATAGAGTCCCAACCGGTTCATACTCGTATCCCGGTTGGTCTCTCTCTATTCCTAACTTACAATACAAGTTTACATATCATGCCGGTTTACGGCTACAGTTTCTAAACCGACTACAGGCCTTGGGCCTTCATCTGCTTATACTACTAATGAAGTTAACCCGGCCCAAGTAGGCCGGTTCACGCCCAGTGGTAATATCCCCAACAGACGGCGTTCAGGAGATCACACCTGCAGCTGCCCCAGCTCTAAATCCAGAGCAGATCGTGCCAGTCAAGGACGGGTGGATGGACCCCGCCACGGAGGCCGCACACTCAGTGGCGATAGAGCCGAACACAGACTCCCCCCCCAATGAGGTCTGCATCATCGGACCCTCGGACTCGTTTCCGGCCATAGGCTCCAAACCACGTGCATCCGTGCCCATCGAGCCTGATTGGGCACCGACCATGGACTTTACCTCCGCGGATATCTTTCAACACTCGCCCTTCGGCGACGTGCTAAACTCATTAAAATCTCTCTCCCTGTCAGGAGACTCTTGGCCAAACTATGTCAGGCTTGATTGGGAAGCGGACGATGAAGAAATTCGTTAGCCACCCACCACCCACTTAATAGCCATTGTCAACGACTTAACCGACATGCTTGATTTCGACTCCGAAAACATCGACGGTATGGACGACGATGCCGGAGAAGAACAGGAACCACCGCCCACAGGGCGCTGGACAGCCACCTCATCATATGATATATATATATGGTGGACACACCCAAAGAAAGCAATGGCGATGAGTCAATGGAGGATAATCCCCTTCAGAAGCAATCTAAGCGCCGGCGTCAGCAGCGCCGCTCTAAGCCCCGCCATAGCAAGAATAGTGATACCGGCACAAGAGACAATAGCACTCTGGATGATGCCGAAGACGAAAACAATCCCGCCCAGCCAAGCTTCGAGCAAGCCGTACGGGAGGATGGGCAAGCTAGCCCTGATGAACAGGCAATGGATGGAGACTCGGAGGATGACAGTTACATGCCCCTCTCCGAAGACGAGGTGAGCCTCGGCGACGAAGAATTTATCGTGCCTGAGGATCCCGTCGAGCAGGAGCGCTTCAAGCGCCGGCTTATAGCCACTTCAAAAAGCCTAAAGAAAAAACAACAACAACTTCAAGCTGATCAAGATCTGCTAACTGATAGATGGACTGAGGTCCTGGCAGCCGAGGAATATGGACTCGAGCGCCCAACCAAAAGTTACCCGAAGCGCAGGTTGTTACCTCAATTCGAGGAGGAGGCCCTAGAGCCTACACTACCAGCGCAGGATGCGGCTGATCGGCCACCTCGTGGCCAGACAAAGCGGTGTATCAGCCCAAACACCAGCCCGCGCCTCGTCGCCAAACAAATAAAAACACGAAGGCCCAGGGCTACACGCATGACCTGCGAGACGAATTGGAAAACAAAGCAGGACAGTCAAGATCGATCTCCGGATCACGGGGGCGCGCCCCAACGCGTGACGATGACCACCACGCAGATATACTAAATACAAATCCGGCCGGGCCGAATACAACTGACCAGACTCATTTGAACTGCATCGTGATGTAGCCCGGCATAGAGGCGCCGCACACCCCCTATGCTTCACTGACGAAGTAATGGAGCATGAATTCCCATAAGGGTTTAAGCCTATGAATATCGAGCCCTACGATGGGACTACAGACCCCGCGGTATGGATAGAAGATTTCTATCTCAACATTCACATGGCCTGCGGCGATGATCTACATGCCATCAAGTACCTCCCACTAAAACTCAAGGGACCGGCTCAGCATTGGTTGAATAGTTTGCTGGCAAACTCTACTGGAAGTTGGGAGAACCTGGAAGATGCATTCCTGGATAACTTCTAGGGCACTTATGTGCGGCCACCGGATGCTGATGATTTAAGTTATATAACCCAACAGCCCTGAGAGTCAGCCAGGAAATTCTGGACTTGGTTCCTAACTAAAAAGAACCAAATTGTCGACTGTCCGGATGCCGAAGCCCTAGCAGCCTTTAAGCATAACATCCGCGATGAGTGGCTTGCCGGACACCTCGGCCAAGAGAAGCCGAAGTCCATGGCAGCCCTCACGACACTCATGACCCACTTTTGTGCGGGCGAGGATAGCTGGTTGGCTCATAGCAATAGCACATCAAGAAATCCTGGCACCTCAGACGCCAGAGATAGCAACGGCAAGCCCAGACGCAATAGACACAAGCGTTCTCAATAATGGCGATAACACCGCCGGATTCAGTGGCTGTAAGTCCGGTCAGCGGAAAAAGCAATTCAAAAGAAACAAATCGGGCCCGTCCAGTCTGGACCGCATACTCGATCGCTCATGTCAAATTCACAGCACCCCCAATAAACCAACCAACCACACCAACAGAGAATGTTGGGTGTTTAAACAGGTCGGCAAGTTGAATGCCGAAAACAAGGAAAAGGGGCCGCATAGTGATGACAACGAGGAGCCCGGGCTGCCGAACACAGGAGGACAGAAGAAATTGCCTCCCCAAGTAAAAACGGTAAATATGATATACGCAACCCATATTCCCAAGCGGGAGTGGAAGCGTGCACTAAGGGACGTCTACGCGATGGAGCCAGTCGCCCCAAAGTTCAACCCATGGTCTTCTTGTCCGATCACCTTTGATCGCAGGGACCATCCGACCAGTATCCGTCATGGTGGTTCGGCCGCGCTGGTCCTCGACCCCATCATTGACGGATTCCACCTCACACGAGTCCTTATGGTCGGTGGCAGCAGCCTAAACCTGCTCTATCAGGATACAGTGTGCAAAATGGGCATCAACCCCTCAAGGATCAAACCCACCAAAACCACCTTTAAAGGTGTCATACCATGTGTAGAGGCCTGTTGCACGGGCTCAATCACACTGGAAGTAGTCTTCGGATCTCCGGACAACTTCCGAAGTGAGGAGTTAATCTTCGATATTGTCCCCTTCTGCAGTGGCTATCATGCACTGCTCGGACGAACCGCATTTGCCAGATTCAATGCAGTGCCACATTATGCCTACCTCAAGCTCAAGATGCCAGGACCTCGCGGGGTTATAACAGTCAATGGAAACACAGAGCACTCCCTCCATACGGAGGAGCACACTGCAACCCTCACAGCAGAAGTACAGAGCAGCCTTCTTAGGCACACCTCCAATTCGGCAATAAAGCCCCCGCACACCGCCAAGTGAGTCCGAAGTACTCTGCAACAGGATCGTCCGGCACGTCCAGAGCTTGCCTAGCAATTCGGCCTCCGTCCTAGTCCCAGTCAAGCGGTGAAATTTGTGCCGCGCATACATAATTACGCACTTAAAATACCATGGGCATAGGTGGAGGCACAGCTACAATGCGGTCCACAATGCGGCTCAAGCGCCCCAGGACCCGTACACCTTCACCCTTTTCTTTCTTTCAGGTCCCTATCTTCTTGAGGCTCTTCCGATAACCTGATTATCGGACCCATCACGGGATGGAAACACCAAGGAGGCAAGAAGCTTTTGAAGGAAATATGCCCTAGAGGCAATAATACAGTTATTATTTATTTCCTCATATCATGATAAATGTTTATTATTCATGCTAGAATTGTATTAACCGGAAACATGATACATGTGTGAATACATAGACAAACATAACGTCACTAGTATGCCTCTACTTGACTTGCTCATTAATCAAAGATGGTTATGTTTCCTAACCATAGACATGTGTTGTCATTTGATTAATGGGATCACATCATTAGGAGAATGATGTGATTGACATGACCCATTCCGTTAGCCTAGCACTTGATCATTTAGTATATTGCTATTGCTTTCTTCATGACATATACATGTTCCTGTAACTATGAGATTATGCAACTCCCGTTTACCGGAGGAACACTTTGGGTACTACCAAACGTCACAACGTAACTGGGTGATTATAAAGGAGTACTACAGGTGTCTCCGAAGGTACATGTTGAGTTGGCGTATTTTGAGATTAGGTTTTGTCACTCCGATTGTCGGAGAGGTATCTCCAGGCCTTCTCGGTAATGCACATCACTATAAGCCTTGCAAGCAATGTAGCTAATAAGTTAGTTACGGGATGATGCATTATGTAACGAGTAAAGAGACTTGCCGGTAACGAGATTGAACTAGGTATTAGATACCGACGATCAAATCTCGGGCAAGTAACATACTGATGACAAAGGGAACAACGTATGTTGTTATGCGGTTTGACCGATAAAGATCTTCGTAGAATATGTAGGAACCAATATGGGCATCCAGGTTCCGCTATTGGTTATTGACCGAGAATAGTTCTAGGTCATGTCTACATAGTTCTCGAACCCGTAGGGTCCGCACGCTTAACGTTACGATGACAGTTTTATTATGAGTTTATAAGTTTTTGATGTACCAAAGTTTGTTCGGAGTCCCGGATGTGATCACGGACATGACGAGGAGTCTCGAAATGGTCGAGACATAAAGATTGATATATTGGACGACTATATTCGGACACCGGAAGTGTTCCGGCTATTTTCGGAGAAAACCGGAGTGCCGGAGGGTTACCGGAACCCCCCCGGGAGAGTAATGGGCCTTATGGGCCTTAGTGGAAAGGAGAGAGGGGAGGCCAGCATGGGCCGCGCGCCTCCTCCCCCCTCTGGTCCGAATTGGACTAGGAGGGGGGGCGGTGCCCCCCCTTTCCTTTCCCCTCTCCCCCTTCCTTCCTCCTCCTAGTAGGAGTAGGAAAGGAGGAGTCCTACTCCTGCTAGGAGGAGGATTCCTCCTCCTGGTGCGCCCCCCTTGGGCCGGCCGGCCTCCCCCCTTGCTCCTTTATATACGGGGGCAGGGGGGCACCCCATAGACACACAAGTTGATCTATGGATCGTTCCTTAGCCGTGTGCGGTGCCCCCCTCCACCATATTCCACCTCGGTCATATCGTCGCGGAGTTTAGGCGAAGCCCTGCACCGGTAGAACATCATCATCATCACCACGCCATCGTGCTGACGGAACTCATCCCCGAAGCTTTGCTGGATCGGAGCCCGGGGATCGTCATCGAGCTGAACGTGTGCTGAACTCGGAGGTGCCGTACGTTCGGTGCTTGGATCGGTCGGATCATGAAGACGTACGACTACATCAACCGCGTTGTGCTAACGCTTCCGCTTATGGTCTACGAGGGTACATGGACAACACTCTCCCCTCTCGTTGCTATGTCATCACCATGATCTTGCGTGTGCGTAGGAATTTTTTTGAAATTACTACGTTCCCAAACAGTGGTATCAGAACCTAGGTTTTATGCGTTGATGTTATATGCACGAGTAGAACACAAGTGAGTTGTGGGCGATACAAGTCATACTGCTTACCAGCATGTCATACTTTGGTTCGGCGGTATTGTGAGATGAAGCGGCCCGGACCGACATTACGCGTACACTTACGCGAGACTGGTTTCACCGTTACGAGCACTCGTGCTTAAAGGTGGTTGGTGGGTGTCTGTCTCTCTCACTTTAGCTGAATCGAGTGTGGCTACGCCCGGTCCTTGCGAAGGTTAAAACAGCACTAACTTGACGAACTATCGTTGTGGTTTTGATGCGTAGGTAAGAACGGTTCTTGCTAAGCCCGTAGCAGCCACGTAAAATTTGCAACAACAAAGTAGAGGACATCTAACTTGTTTTTGCAGGGCATGTTGTGATGTGATATGGTCAAGACGTGATGCTATATTTTATTGTATGAGATGATCATGTTTTGTAACCGAAGTTATCGGCAACTGGCAGGAGCCATATGGTTGTCGCTTTATTGTATGAAATGCAAACGCCCTGTAATTGCTTTACTTTATCACTAAGCTGTAGCGATAGTCGTAGAAGCAATAGATGGCGTAAACAACAACGATGCTACGATGGAGATCAAGGTGTCGCGCCGGTGACGATGGTGATCACGACGGTGCTTCGAAGATGGAGATCACAAGAACAAGATGATGATGGCCATATCATATCACTTATATTGATTGCATGTGATGTTTATCCTTTATGCATCTTATCTTGCTTTGATTGACGGTAGCATTTTAAGATGATCTCTCACTAATAATTAAGAAGTGTTCTCCCTGAGTATGCACCGTTGCGAAAGTTCTTCGTGCTGAGACACCACGTGATGATCGGGTGTGATAGGCTCTACGTTCAAATACAACGGGTGCAAAACAGTTGCACACGCGGAATACTCAGGTCATACTTGACGAGCCTAGCATATACAGATATGGCCTCGGAACACGGAGACCGAAAGGTCGAACGTGAATCATATAGTAGATATGATCAACATAGTGATGTTCACCATTGAAACTACTCCATCTCACGTGATGATCGGACATGGTTTAGTTGATTTGGATTACGTGATCACTTAGATGACTAGAGAGATGTCTGTCTAAGTGGGAGTTCTTAAGTAATATGATTAATTGAACTTAAATTTATCATGAACTTAGTACCTGATAGTATCTGGCTTGTCTATGTTTGTTTGTAGATAGATGGCTCGTGCTGTTGTTCCGTTGAATTTTAATGCGTTCCTTGAGAAAGCAAAGTTGAAAGATGATGGTAGCAATTACACGGACTGGGTCCGTAACCTGATGATTATCCTCATTGCTGCACAGAAAAGTTACGTACTGGAAGCACCGCTGGGTGCCAGGCCTGCTGCTGATGCAACTGACGACGTTAAGAACGTCTGGCAGAGCAAAGCTGATGACTACTCGATAGTTTAGTGTGCCATGCTTTACGGCTTAGAACCGGGTCTTCAACGACGTTTTGAACGTCATGGAGCATATGAGATGTTCCAGGAGTTGAAGTTAATATTTCAAGCAAATGCCTAGATTGAGAGATATGAAGTCTCCAATAAGTTCTATAGCTGCAAGATGGAGGAGAATAGTTCTGTCAGTGAACACATACTCAAAATGTCTGGGTATAACAATTACTTGATTCAACTGGGAGTTAATCTTCCTGATGATAGCGTCATTGACAGAATTCTTCAATCACCGCCACCAAGCTACAAGAGCTTCGTGATGAACTATAATATGCAAGGGATGGAAAAGACAATTCCTGGGCTCTTCGCAATGCTAAAAGCTGCGGAGGTAGAAATCAAGAAGGAGCATCAAGTGTTGATGGTTAACAAGACCACCAGTTTCAAGAAAAAGGGCAAAGGGAAGAAGAAGGGGAACTTCAAAAAGAACAACAAACAAGTTGCTGCTCAAGAGAAGAAACCCAAGTCTGGACCTAAGCCTGAAACTGAGTGCTTCTACTGCAAGCAGACTGGACACTGGAAGCGGAACTGCCCCAAGTATTTGGCGGATAAGAAGGATGGCAAAGTGAACAAAGGTATATGTGATATACATGTTATTAATGTGTACCTTACTAATGCTCGCAGTAGCACCTGGGTATTTGATACTGTAAGTGCATCTAGTGCCACCCCAGTTGGTTTTGGAGTATTGACGACAAAGTTGGTTGAGGGACTAATGCGTTTGTGAGAATTGCAGGATAACGCAGGTAGTGTCCCTCATTGATTCGGTTTACCTACCAGAGATGATCCCTAAAAATGTATGAAGACATTGAAGACAATGGTGGTATGAGAAGATATTCATATTGAAGACTATGACATGAGAAGACAATGTGTGAAGACTTTGGAGCACGAAGACTGGGTGGTTTCGTTGTTTCCTTTTTCTTCTATGTTGAGTCATAGGAACCACCGTACTGTTAAGTGGGGTCCAAGTGAACTAAGTCAGAGTGACTGAAGTGATGCTCAACTCAAATCCTATGTCTTCGAGCAAAGACAATGAGAGCAAATCTTATCCAGAGCTGGATGAGCAGCTTTGCTTGTAGCCCAAGTAAAGTTGCCGCGTGTGTTTGAAATCTGACCGTTGGAACACGTGTCAGTTCCTTAGTGACCCAGGGTCATGTTGGACAAATCAGGTCGGGTTGCCTAGTGGCTATAAATAGCCCACCCCCTACACCATAAATTGGTGGCTGCTCAGAGTTTGTGCACGGCTTTTGTCGTTTGAGAGCAACCCACCTGTAAGCATTTGAGAGAGAGAAATCCTTGCGAGGACAAAGCCCAAACACCTAGAGCCAAAGAGTGTTAGGCATCACTGAAGTCTTTCTGTCTGTGTGACCTGAAGACTTATTACACTTGAGGACTGTGAATCCTCCAGCCGGTTAGGCGTCGCGTTCTGAGCATCCAAGAGTCATTGTGGATTGCCGGTGAACGAAGTCTGTGAAGGTTTGGAAGTCTCCCTTGAAGACTTACCAGAGTGATTGGGCGAGGACTGGGTGTCCTTAGCTCAAGGGGAATAAGGTGAAGACACAGTCTTTTGAGTTAAATCTCAGCCTCCCTAACCAGACGTACAGTTGTCACAGCAACTGGAACTGGTCCAACAAATCATGTGTCTTCAACAAGCAACTGGTTCTATCCCTTCCCATCCTTACTTTAGTTTGTCTTCGTGAAGTCATTGCCTATCCGTGTATCTGTTTGACTTCATTGCTTGACTACTATTGTTGATTGGCTTCACACTATCTTCCATCTTGATCCATACTACCTAACTGCTATTAGTCCTGTACTTTCACATCATTACATACTTGACTATGGCTTGTTTAGGGTAGTTTACCTTCCGCTGCATATCAATTAGGTTATTTCTGTTGTTTGTCTTCGAAACTTCCAAGTTTTGAAGACTTTCATAAAAATCGCCTATTCACCCCCCCTCTAGTCGATACTAGCACTTTCAATTGGTATCAGAGCAAGGTACTCCCTTGTTCTGTGTGATTCGGTTTAACCACCTGAAGTTTCAGCTATGTCGACTGCAGGATTGAGGAACATATCGTGTCCCACCTTTGACGGTCATGAGTATCCCCGATGGAAGGCCATGATGAAGAAGCTACTCATGTCCATGGATAGCGAACTGTGGACCGTCACTGAGATTGGACTCACTGATCTATGCAAGATGGCAGAGGCTGGTGACATTCACAAGTATACTCTATTGAACCTCACAGCGAAGGACGTCATCTGCTGTCATTTGTCCCGAAATCAGTTCAGGAATGTTATGCACCTCAATCACGCGAAGCTAATCAGGGACCGACTTTCTGAGGTATATGAAGGTCATCACACTCGTCATGATCCGTGGTTTGAGGACTACAAGGAGTCTCTCAAGGAGATTACCTTTGCACCTGAATCATCATCACCCTCATCGTGCCACATGGCAAGGGGTGATAAGGTAACTGAATGCTATCTCTCTGAATCTAGCGATGATGAATCAGGTGATGAATTTGGCCCCAGTTATGACAAGCTTGCTTCCCTTGCCACTAAACAACAAAGAATCTTGGAAAAGGTTCAAGACATGCTTAGTAAGAGCGATGATATGTTGGGTGAAGAAATGGATCAGCCAAAAGCTTTGGCTGACAGGCTTCAAAGACTTCATGCTAAGTTTGACGACCTTCAAGATCAACATAATGCTCTCCTGTCTGATCATGAGAAGCTTTCTTTTGAATGTCTTCAAAGAAAGCTAGACCTTGAAAAGATAAGAGTGGATTATGAAGATCTTCAGAAGGAGCGAGATTCATTACTTGCTCAACAAATCAGCGCTACTCAGGATGGATTTCAACCACCATGTCTAAAATGCATTGAGCGTGATAATGCTACATCTATTGCTGAATGTTCCACTGCTGCTACTGTTTCATTGTCTTCACCTACTGATGTGGTTACTAACCCCTCTGCGGAGGATACCACTGCTGTTGCTGATGAAAATGCTATGTTGAAGACATTGCTTGAAACAAGGATGCACAAAAGTTTGAAGGGACATCAGACTCTCTGCAATGTCCTCAAAAAGCAGATTCTGAACCGAAACCCTAGGAAAGAGGGTGTTGGGTTTGAAAGGAAAATGAATGTTGATGGCTCGTACTGGAAGCCTGAGCAGTACCCCAAAACCACATGGGTTGCTGCAAAGGAACCTTCAGTAGATCCATCCACCTTATCTGGCTTTACCAGTGCTAATCCTATTATCATTGATGAATCCTTTGATGCAAACTATAAGCTGTTCAAAAATCAGAATGGTGAAGTGTTTGCCACGTACATTGGTACTAACTGTAGGAATGGACCACCTATGAAGAAGATCTGGGTACCTAAGCAGTACATTGAGAATCTTCCTGTGAATGTTGTCATGACGCCACCAAGGAAGAAGACAAACCCCAGACCAATAGCTTCATGTGGCCCAAAGGCTTCATACAGATACAGGACTCATATGAGTCACCCTAACGCCAATGTTTTGCAGGGAAATCATGCTCAGACTTATGAATATGAGCGTGTATCTTCGAACCGCTATGTTCATAAGACTAAGAACTTTTCTACTTATTCATATGAGTATCATTCATCTCCTGCAAGGCTATTTGCTAGGGCTCCAAAGCCAAAATTCTCAGATGCTGCACTTAGACTCATTGCTTCTAAGCCCCCACTAAAGATGTGGGTGGCAAAGAAGAACTAACTCTCTTTTGCAGAAAACGGTCTCCAGCCAGTAATCAATGGCATCCGATACTATTGCTGGGGACCTAAAACTCATTGAGGACGCACGATAAAATGTCATTCTATATGCTTCACATCTGAATCTCTTATCAGTCGTACCATGTCCTAACTTTGTTATAAGCTGTGACTGTCCCTATATGTGTCAAATGCTTATGCTTCACAACATCTTGTGAAGCCTATCCTCCTAACTGCACTGTAGGGTACATCACCAAAAGCTTCAGAATGGATTATGGACAGTGGATGCACAAATCATATGACTGGTGATCGAAGTCTTCTCATGGACTCAACCTTACGTCCATCCGACCAAAGTCACATTACATTTGCTGACACTGGTAAAAGCAAGGTATTGGGTCTAGGTAGAGTTGCAATCTCAAAGGATCAACACATGGATAAAGTGATGCTTGTTGAATCCCTTGGTTTCAACTTAATGTCTGTCTCAATGCTTTGTGACTTGAACATGATTGTGATATTTGGCAAATATTGTTGCCTTGTATTAATGGAATCTGACAAATCTCTAGTCTTTGAAGGGTATCGAAAAGATGATCTATACATGGTAGATTTCTCAGCAGGTCCACAGCTTGCCGTATGTCTTCTCACAAAAGCTTCAGAATGCTGGCTCTGGCATCGAAGGCTGGGACATGCTGGCATGAGGAACTTACACTCACTCGTTAAGAAGAAGCATGTCATTGGCATCGAGGATGTCAAGTTCAAGAAGGATCATCTGTGTGGTGCCTGTAAGCTGGAAAGATGACAAGGGCAAAGCACCCCTCGAAGACAATCATGACAACATCTCAACCCTTCGAGCTGTTACACATGGACTTATTTGGACCTACGCACTACTCCACCCTCACAACAACTGCCTGTCTCTATGGCTTCGTCATTGTTGATGACTACTCAAGATACACATGGGTTCATATAATTCTCTACAAGACTGAAGTGCAAGATGTCTTCAGGCGCTTCGCAAATCGAGCAATGAACAATTATGGTGTGAAGATCAAGCACATCAGAAGTGACAATGGCACTGAATTCAAGAACACTGGACTTGATCTGTATCTGGATACAATGGGAATCACTCATGAGTTCTCTGCTCCATACACACCTTAGAAAAATGGCATTGTTGAGCGCAAAAACAGAACCCTCATTGAGATGGCTCGAACAATGCTAGATGAGTACAAGACACCAAGAAAGTTCTGGCCTAAAGCTATTGATACAGCATGTCACATCATCAACCGTGTATACATTCATAAGCTTCTGAACAAAACATCATATGAGCTACTTACTGGCAAGAAGCCAAACGTCAATTACTTCAGAGTATTTGGAGCAAGATGTTGGATAAAGGATCCCCATCACAAGTCAAAATTTGCACCTAAAGCTCACGAAGGCTTCATGCTTGGCTATGGAAAGGATTCACACTCCTACAGAGTCTTCAACCTTTATCTATACAAAATCATTGAAACTGTGGATGTGAAATTTGATGAAACCAATGGTTCACAGAGAGAGATTCTGCCAAGTACACTGGATGAAGCTCCTTGAAACGAGGCAATCAAGCTGATGGGAACTGGTGAAATCATGCCCTCTGAAGCACAACCTGAAGAGGAACTTATCATCTCTACACCAAATCAACCTGAAGACAATGCTCAGACCGAAGACAATCCTCCCAATGATGATAATGATGAGCCAGAGCAAAATCTTCGTCCTGTTCATCCTCGTGTTGCAAATGAAGTTCAAATAGAGAAGATAATTGACAGCATCCATGCACCTGGTCCGCTCACTCGATCAAGAGCAACACAGCTAGCAAACTTCTGTGGGCACTTTTCATTTGTGTCAATATTAGAACCCAAGAAAGTTGCTGAAGCTTTTATGGAACCTGAATGGATTCAAGCCATGCAAGAAGAACTTCAACAGTTCAAACTGAATAATGTCTGGGAACTTGTCAAGCGACCTGATCCTCGCAAGCATAACATTATTGGAACAAAATGGATATATCGAAACAAGCAAGATGAGCATGGTCAAGTCGTCAAAAACAAAGCACGTCTTGTGGCTCAAGGATACACTCAAGTTGAAGGAATTGACTTCGATGAAACATTTGCTCCTGTTGCTAGGCTTGAAGCTATTCGCATACTGCTAGCCTACGCTAATCATCACAATATCTTGCTATATCAAATGGATGTAAAGAGTGCATTTCTCAATGGCAAGATTGAAGAAGAAGTATATGTCGCACATCCACCTGGCTTTGAAGATCCAAAACATCCTGATATGGTGTATGAGGGAGTCCTGGACTAGGGGGTGTCCGGATAGCCGGACTATCATCGTCAGCTGGACTCCAAGACTATGAAGATACAAGATTGAAGACTTCATCCCGTGTCCGGATGGGACTTTCCTTGGCGTGGAAGGCAAGCTTGGCGATACGGATATGTAGATCTCCTACCATTGTAACTGACTTTGTGTAACCATAGCCCTCTCCGGTGTCTATATAAACCGGAGGGTTTTAGTCTGTAGGACAACACAACCATTACAACAATCATACCATAGGCTAGCTTCTAGGGTTTAGCCTCCTTGATCTCGTGGTAGATCCACTCTTGTACTACCCATATCATCAATATCAATCAAGCAGGTGTAGGGTTTTACCTCCATCGAGAGGGCCCGAACCTGGGTAAAAACATCGTGTCCCTTGTCTCCTGTTAGCATCCGCCTAGACGCATAGTTCGGGACCCCCTACCCGAGATCCGCCGGTTTTGACACCGACATTGGTGCTTTCATTGAGAGTTCCTCTGTGTCGTCATCGATAGGCTTGATGGCTTCTTCAATCAACAACAACGCCGTCCAGGGTGAGACTTTTCTCCCCGGACAAATCTTCGTATTCGGCGGCTTCGCGCTGCGGGCCAATTCGCTTGGCCATCTGGAGCAGATCGAAAGCTACGCCCCTGGCCATCAGGTCAGGTTTGGAAGCCTAAACTTCTCGGCCGACATCCGTGGAGACTTGATCTTCGTCGGATTTGAGCCACAGCCGAGCGTGCCGCGCTGTCACGATGGGCATGATTTAGCTCTGCCGCCGGACAGTGCCCTGGTGGCTGCACTCGAATCCGCTCCGACCCATAGTTCGGAGCCGATCGCGCAGATCGAGGATGAGTGGTTGGACACCGCCTCGGGAGCTGCAACTTCTACGGCGATAGAGCCGAATACCGACCTTGTCCCTTATAAAGCTCGTGACTCCGAGGCGCCGGACTCCTTGCCGGACTCTGAACCTCCTGTGCCCCTGCCAATCGAATCCGATTGGGCGCCGATCATGGAGTTCACCGCCGCGGACATCTTTCAGCACACACCCTTTGGCGACATCCTAAATTCGCTAAAGCATCTCTCGTTATCAGGAAAGCCCTGGCCGGACTACGGTCAGGATGGTTGGGATGCGGACGACGAAGAGATTCAAAGCCCACCCACCACCCACTTTGTAGACACTGTCGACGATCTAACCGACATGCTAGACTATGACTCCGAGGACATCGACAGTATGGACGACGATGCCGGAGACAATCAGGAACCAGCGCCCACAGGGCACTGGAAGACCACCTCGTCATATGACATATACATGGTGGACACCCCAAAGGATGGGGACGGCGAAGAAGCAGCGGAGGCAGATTCCCTAAAGAAACAGCCCAAGCGCCAACGTCAGCGGCGCCGCTCTAAATCCCGCCACAGCAAGAATGGAGATTCCGGCACAGGAGATAATAACACCCCAGAAAGTGCCGAAGACAATCCCCTCCAGCAAGATTCAGCGCAGGAGGATGCAGAAGCCAGCCCTCACGAGAGAGCGGCAGACGAAGAGGTCGAGGATGATAATTACATACCTCCCTCCGGAGACGAGGCAAGCCTCGACGACGACGAATTCGTCGTGCCTGAGGATCCCATCGAACAAGAGCGTTTTAAACGCAGGCTAATGGCCACAGCAAATAGCCTAAAGAAAAAGCAGCAACAGCTTCAAGCTGATCAAGACCTGCTGGCCGACAGATGGACCGAGGTCATCGCGGCCGAAGAGTATGAACTCGAACGCCCCTCCAAGAGCTACCCAAAACGCAAGTTGCTCCCCCGATTAGAGGAGGAAGCATACATACCTTCATCGCCAGCGCACAATGCGGCCGACCGACCACCCCGTGGTCGCGACAGAGAGGCATCCAGGCCCTCCATCAAGACCGTACCCCCGCACCGCTCGAAAAGTACGAAGCCACGAGGGAATGCGCCGGACTTGCGGGATATATTGGAGGACAAGGCAAGACAACCCAGATCTATTTACGGATCACGTGGGTGCCCCACGACCCACGACGACTACCGGATACAACAACTCCGGCCGGGCCGAACACAGTAGACAACGCTCCCTTGAGCTACGTCATGATATTTCTCAATACAGAGGCGCCGCACACCCACTATGCTTCACTAACGAAGTAATGGATCATCAAATCCCTGAAGGGTTTAAACCCGTAAACATTGAATCCTACGATGGCACAACAGACCCCGCGGTTTGGATCGAAGATTATCTCCTTCACATCCATATGGCCCGCGGAGACGATCTCCACGCCATCAAGTATCTCCCACTCAAGCTTAAAGGACCAGCTCGGCATTGGCTTAACAGCTTGCCCGCATAGTCAATTGGGTGTTGGGAGGACCTGGAAGCCGCATTCCTCGACAACTTCCAGGGCACATATGTGCGACCACCAGACGCCGATGACCTAAGCCACATAATTCAGCAGCCAGACGAATCGGCCAGGCAATTCTGGACACGGTTCTTAACAAAGAAAAATCAAATCGTCGACTGTCCGGATGCAGAGGTCCTCGCAGCCTTCAAACATAACATCCGCGACGAATGGCTGGCCCGGCACCTAGGACAGGAAAAGCCGAAATCCATGGCAGCCCTCACATCATTAATGACCCGCTTCTGTGCGGGAGAGGATAGCTGGCTAGCTTGCAGCAACAACCTCAGTAAAAATGCTGGCAGTCTGGATACTAAGGACCACAATGGCAGGTCGCGTCGAAACAAAAACAAATGCCGCGTTAACGGCGACAACAATGAGGATACGGTAGTCAACGCCGGATTCCGAGGCTCTAAACCCGGTCAGCGGAAGAAGCCATTCAAAAGAACCACTCCGGGTCCGTCCAATTTGGACCGAATACTCGACCGCTCTTGCCAGATACATGGCACCCCCAAAAAGCCAGCTAATCACACCAACAGAGATTGTTGGGTATTCAAGCAGGCAGGCAAGTTAATTGCCGAAAACAATGACAAGGGGCTGCACAACGATGACGAGGAAGAGACCCGTCCGCCGAACAGTAGAGGACAGAAGGGCTTCCCCCCACAAGTGCGGACGGTAAACATGATATACGCAACCCATATACCCAAGAGGGAGCGGAAGCGTGCACTTAGGGACGTATACACGATGGAGCCAGTCGCCCCGAAGTTCAATCCATGGTCCTCTTGCCCGATCACTTTCGATCAAAGAGACCACCCGACTAGTATCCGCCATGGCGGATTCGCCGTATTGGTTTTAGACCCAATTGTCGATGGATTTCACCTCACGAGAGTCCTGATGGACGGCGGCAGTAGCCTGAACCTGCTTTATCAGGATACAGTGCACAAGATGGGCATAGACCCCTCAAGGATTAAACCTACAAAGACGACCTTCAAAGGCGTCATACCAGGTGTTGATGCCAATTGTACAGGCTCAGTCACACTAGAAGTGGTCTTCGGATCCCCGGATAATTTTCGAAGCGAGGAGTTAATCTTCGACATAGTCCCGTTCCGCAGCGGCTATCATGCTCTGCTCGGACGAACCGTGTTGGCAAAGTTCAACGCGGCGCCGCATTATGCATACCTCAAGCTCAAGATGCCAGGCCCTCGTGGAGTCATCACGGTCAACGGAAATACGGAACGCTCCCTCCGAACGGAGGAACACACAACGGCTCTCACGGCAGAAGTACAGAGCAGCCTTTTAAGGCAATTTTCGAGTCCGGCCGTTAAACGACCGGACACGGCCAAACGCGCCTGGAGCAACATCAACCTAGACCACCTGGCACGTTCCGAGCACGCGTAGGAATGCGGCCCCAACCCCAGCCCTCGCATGATTGCAAGACCAGCTCTCCGCGTACATCATTACACTCTGGAGATACCATGGGCATAGGAGCAGGGCACGACCACAACAGGCCCAGAGTGCGGCTCGACCACACCAGGGGCTCCCAAGTGTGTCGCTCTTTTCATTTTTATTTTCCTTCTTTTTATACACAGGACTCCGTTCACCAGAGGCCCTGTCCGGCGGCGAACCTGCCGAACTCACGATGCAACAGCCAGGGAGGGACAAAGGCTGCGGCGAACACTCAGGTGGTCTCCATTACGAGAATTACATTTGTCAAATACATCAGTCCGCAGCCCACCCCTGGAGGGGGACATGCTTAATTAGTCCAATCCCTTGCTTACCGCACTATTTGTATCGCTCTGCACTCATAGCAGAATTCCTTGAATAAACAATGCAACACTTTTTGCCTATAATTGCATTACTTTACATATATGTTCATTAATGACATCTCGCATCCGTATATTTTGGTACGGCCGAATACACCAGGGGCTTATGTTCCCCGCATTATGGTGTGATAAGTCCGAACACTTTCACAAGTGCGGCACCCCGAACTTATAGCATTATATGAATCGGCTCCGAATCATGTCTTGGGTCAATAGTTGGGCTTGCCCGGCTCCCATGTTTTGGTACCTTACGTTCCGTTATGTCGGCTAAGGTAGCACTGGGAGAACCACTGCAATTGCGCCCCGGTTGAGCTGGGCGAGCGCCTCAGTGGAGAAAGCTAAAACTGACTGTCATGATAAGGCGAGAGACTGGTCGCTGTTCGAGAGGTCTTTTCGAGTCCCTAAAGACTTATGCCGCTTCGAGCGAAGAACCGGATAATGTCCGGCCAAGGCGTGGATAGCGCCCCGAACTCGGTCTTCCGAATACTAGGGGCTTCGCCGAAATTTAAAATTATAGAATTCTATGGCTAAGTGAGAGTGTTCAAGCATTATAAGTCTGGTTGCCTTGTTCGTTGTGTTGAGCGCCTCCCTAGATGGACCCAAAAATGGGAACAAGAGTGCTCAAGTTTATCCCGAACACCCCAGTACTAGTGGCATGGGGGCTGAAGCCGACGACTTGCCATCTCCCAGATTTTATAAACGGCCGCACAGAAGGTAATATTTTAAATCAATAAGCGTTGCTTAGCGCATATGAACAAAGTTTTCAGCGCACGGGATAACACATTGCGAGTTTACTCAATAATTACATCTCTGGGGCACTCATCCGCAATCTTGCGGGCACCCTTCAGGACAGTCTTATAGTACATCTCGGGCGTATGATACTCCTTGCCCGCTGGCGGCGCGTCAGTGATAAGCCTCTCCGCATCCAGCCTGCCCCAATGCACCTTTGCGCGGGCAAGGGCCCGACGGGCACCTTCAATACAGGCGGAGCGCTTGATGACCTCCACCCAGGGGCATGCAGCCACCAGCCGCCGCACGAGGCCAAAGTAGCTCCCAGGCATGGCCTCTCCAGGCCACAGCCGGACTATGAGGCCCTTCATGGCCTGCTCGGCTACCTTGTGGAGCTCGACCAGCTGCTTCAGCTGGTCGCTAGGGGGCACCGGATGTCCGGCCTCAGCATACTGAGACCAGAAAACCTTCTCCGTTGAGCTCCCCTCCTCGGCTCGGTAGAATGTGGCGGCATCAGACACACTGCGAGGCAGATCTGCAAACGCCCCTGGAGAGTTCCGAATTCAGGTAAGTAACAGGTAGTTTACATTAACATGCTTGCTTTGCATGAAAAATGCCTTACCCGCCGCTATTTTCTTCACCGCCTCAATCTCCTGGAGGGCCTTATGGGACTCGGCCTTAGCGGCTTTGGCACTTTCAAGAGCCAAGGCAAGCTCAGACTCCCAAGTCTTCGAGTCACGCTCCAAACTCTCATGCTTTTCCATGAGAGCCCGGAGCTCTTGCCGCACCTCCGCCACCCGCGCCTCCTGCTTCTCTCGCTCCGTCCGTTCCGCGGCCGCATTGCGTTCGGCCGCGGACACGGCCTCCTTCAGGGTTTCCACCTCGTTCGTGGCCCCTGCAGTACCCATGTTATCCTTGTTATTTCCATTGCAACCAAAATCCTTTTCTGTAAGGTACAAATTTTAAAGTGGTGTTACTCATCGTCTTTGTCCTCGAGCTGCTTCTTGGCAAGGCCGAGCTCTTGCTCGGACCGCTCGAGGTCCTGCTTCAAAGCACCGACCTCTGCAGTCAGTGCGGCAGAGGTCAGCAGTGCAGCCTGCAAATCCATAATGACATAATTTTTAGCACTCCTGCGTATATCTTTTTTAGATCCTCAATCCGGTTTTTCTTTC
This sequence comes from Triticum dicoccoides, assembly GCF_002162155.2. Taxonomy (NCBI): domain Eukaryota; kingdom Viridiplantae; phylum Streptophyta; class Magnoliopsida; order Poales; family Poaceae; genus Triticum; species Triticum dicoccoides. Next base: position 528,802,847 of record NC_041387.1, on the reverse strand, counting down.
CGAACACCGAACCGAGCATTAGGGGCTACTGTCTATGCGGTATTACATTACATATTTTAAAACTTCTTACCTCAAAGCCTGTTAGAAGGCTACTGCAGGCTTCAGTCAGCCCGCTCTTGGCAAGCTGAACCTTCTGAATCACCGCATTCATGATAGTGCGGTGTTCTTCCTCGATGGAAGCGCCTTTGAGCGCCTCCAACAAGTTGTCCGGCACCTCCAGTTGTACGGAGGCTGCCGGCGTCATGGTCTTGCCCTTCTTACGAAGGGGCCGCCTGCCGGACTCCGGAACCACTGCGGGTTCCGCCGTGGAGTCCGGCGCAAAGTCCGGGAGGCTGCCTTGTGGCGCCTCCGGAGCCTCCTCCCAATGGGTCCCTTCCTGGGATCCCACCTCGGCGTCCTCAGCATCGCGAGGGGTGGAGGCAGTCGAGATGGAATCCACATCCAATGGAGCCAACGACCCGCTCGATGAAGCGGGGAGATCATCATCGGCCGGACTACAGGTAGTGTGCAGCATTAGAAGGACACTATGTGACACAAAAGAGAAATTATAAATCATTCGGGAATCCGGACACTTACGATCTTGCCGGAGGCCTGGCCCTTGAGGGCCACTCTTCGTCGCCAACGTTGGCGTTGGTGGAGCTGTCCGGGGGAATAGTCCTTCCCCTCTTGGACCCTTCGGCCTCCCCCATTGGGGAAGCCTTCCTCTTCCTCTCTCCCTCCTCTGGGAGAGAGTCCTCTTTCTCCTCCTTGTCTTCGGGGGAGGAGTCCCCTCGGAGCCATCGGACGATGAGTCCGATATCACCTGGCGCCGGGAACTTCTCCGAGTTCCCGTGGCCTTCTTTTTGGCCTTCTTCTCTGGCACCACATAGAGTGCCGGGACCAGCAGCCCCGTTAAACGGGCGTCCGCTGGGTCTTCGGGAAGGGGAGCCGGATAGTCTACCTGTCCGGACGTCCTCTGCTAGTCCTGTCAAAGGCATTGGGAGTTTTTAGATCCCACATAGAGTCAAACTATGAAAGAAAATAAAAGTCCCATAGAGGATAACAAAGCTTACCTCGCCGGCCGGGTGCTTGGTGCTGAATCCGCGGTCTTCCGTCGCGGACGCGGGGGCTTCTCCGCCCTTGAACAGCACCCTCCAGGCAGCTTCGTACGTCGTGTCGAAGAGCCCGCTCAAGGCCTGGTGCTGTGCCGGATCGAACTCCCACAAATTGAAGGCCCGTTGTTGGCAGGGGAGAATCCGGCGGACGAGCATGACCTGGATCACATTGACAAGCCTAAGATTCTTGTTCACCAACGTCTGGAGACAGGACTGGAGTCCTGTCAGCTCCTCCGAACTGCCCCATGGCAAGCCCTTCTCTTTCCAGGAGGTGAGCTGCATCGAGATACCAGATCTAAACTCGGGGGCCGCCGCCCATTTTGGGTCACGCAGCTCGGTGATGTAGAACCACCCCGATTGCCACCCCTTGATGGACTCCACGAAGGCCCCTTCGAGCCAGATGACGTTGGGCATCTTGCCCAACATGGCGCCTCCACACTCTGCTTGGACGCCCTTCACTACCTTCGGCTTGACGTTGAAGGTCTTGAGCCACAAGCCGAAGTGGGGCTGGATACAGAGGAAGGCCTCGCACACGACGATAAACACCGAGATGTTGAGGATGAAGTTTGGCGCCAGATCGTGGAAATCCAGGCCGTAATAGTACATGAGGCCCCGGACGAAGGGATGCAACGGGAAGCCCAATCCGTGGAGGAAGTGGGGAAGGAATACGACCCTCTCATGGGGCCTGCGGGTGGGGATGAGCTACCCCTCGTCGGGCAGCCGGGGCGCGATGTCGCCGGATAGGTATCCGGCGCTGCGCAGCTTTGTGATGTGCTCCTCCATAACAGAGGAGGCCAACCATTTGCCTCCCGCTCCGGACATGACTGGAGAAGGTCGAGACAAGATGTGCGGGCTTGGGCGCTGGAGCTCGAGTGCGCGGAGATGGATAAGCAAAGGAGGAAGAAGGCGTAGGTAAAAAGGTGGATCCTTATCCCCTTATATATGGGCGGACGAAGACTATGCATCCCCACCGGCCTGGTAAAACTCGCTTATCTCCCAAGCGCCACCATCGATGGTGCGGTTGGGTTACCCACGTCCGTATTAATGAGAATCCCGGAATAAGGGGAACACGATCTCTGCTTCGACAAGACGTGCCAAGGAAACTGCTTCGCTAAACGCGCCGAGGTGGTATAATAAAAAACGATTCAAGTAAAGGCTTGGTAGTGGCTTGACGTCATGCCGCGAAATACGCCCGCACATTCATCTTGTGTACATAATATTCTCTCTACGGTGGAATGTGGAAATTATTTTGCAGAGCCGGACACTATCCTGGTGTTCACAATCTTCTATGAATTATTCGGAGGAGGAACCCGCCTTGCAATGCCGAACAATATGCGCGCCGGACTCATCGTCATTGAAGCCTGGTTCAGGGGCTACTGAGGGAGTCCTGGACTAGGGGGTGTCCGGATAGCCGGACTATCATCGTCAGCCGGACTCCAAGACTATGAAGATACAAGATTGAAGACTTCGTCCCGTGTCCGGATGGGACTTTCCTTGGCGTGGAAGGCAAGCTTGGCAATACGGATATGTAGATCTCCTACCATTGTAACCGACTCTGTGTAACCCTAGCCCTCTCTGGTGTCTATATAAACCAGAGGGTTTTAGTCCGTAGGACAACACAACCATTACAACAATCATACCATAGGCTAGCTTCTAGGGTTTAGCCTCCTTGATCTCGTGGTAGATCCACTCTTGTACTACCCATATCATCAATATCAATCAAGCAGGAGTAGGGTTTTACCTCCATCGAGAGGGCCCAAACCTGGGTAAAAACATCGTGTCCCTTGTCTCCTATTACCATCCGCCTAGACGCACAGTTCGGGACCCCCTACCCGAGATCCGCCGGTTTTGACACCGACAGTGTACAAGCTAAACAAAGCACTGTATGGCCTCAAACAAGCTCCTCGTGCCTGGTATGATACAATCAAAGACTTCCTGAAGAGCAAAGGCTTCAAACCTGGATCCCTCGATCCCACACTCTTCACGAAGACATATGATGGTGAACTGTTTGTGTGCCAAATATATGTGGATGACATAATCTTCGGATGCACCAACCAGAAGTATAGTGATGAGTTTGGGTACATGATGCAAGAGCAATATCAAATGTCCATGATGGGTGAGCTGAAGTTCTTCCTTGGTCTTCAAATTCGTCAGCAACGAAATGGCATCTTCATATATCAAGAAAAATACCTCAAAGATTGTCTGAAGAAGTTTGGAATGGAAGACTGCAAAGGCTACACGACGCCAATGCCAGCAAAACACCATCTTGGTCCCGACGACAATGGTAAAGAGTTCGATCAAAAGGTATACCACTCCATGATTGGTTCTTTGCTTTATTTATGTGCATCTAGGCCAGATATTATGCTTAGTGTTTGCATGTGTGCTCGATTCCAAGCGACACCAAAGGAATCGCATCACTTAGCTGTGAAGTGAATTCTTCGATATTTGGCTTACACCCCAACACTCGAATTATGGTATCCCAAGGGCTCAAAATTTGATTTGGTTGGATTCTTAGATGCTGATTATGCTGGTGACAAGGTGGATTGCAAGTCTACATCAGGCACATGTCATTTTCTTAGATGATCACTTGTCTGTTGGTCTTCGAAGAAGCAGAACTGTGTATCACTCTCAACTGCTGAATCTGAATACATTGCTGCTGGATCCTGTTGTGCTCAGCTTCTATGGATGAAGAAAACTCTCAAGGATTATGGCATCAACCTGAAACAAGTACCTCTCTTCTGCGACAACGAAAGTGCCATCAAAATAGCCAACAATCCAGTCCAACACTCGAAGACAAAGCACATTGAAATTCGTCATCACTTTCTCAGAGATCATGTTATGAAGAAAGATATCGATATCATTCACGTCAACACTGAAGAGCAACTGGCAGATATCTTCACAAAGCCCTTGGATGAGAAAAGATTTTGCAAGTTACGGTGTGAGCTAAATATCTTGGAATCCTCTAATGTCCTGTGATCAGGCACACATCCTAACACTTATGCATGTTGATGACTTAGATGTGCAACACACAAAGTAATGTATATCTTCAATCAATGAAGATTTACACTCTGAGTGTGAATATATTAACATGGAATTTGACTTCGGAGCGCCACGATAATTGTGCGCCGTGTCTGGGTCTAATATTTCCTATACGGTGGGTAACGCCACCACCAACTTTCTTTGTTTGAAGTGTTTCACTCAAGGCGTTATACTGCAATGACTTCGCATTTGGTTTGTCTTCAGTTTCAATTTGTCTTCATGACTTTTCGCACTATGATGATTTGATCGCTTTCTGATATATACTAGTGTTCTGTCCTCTACAGCATTCACTTATAGCTATGTCTTCAAGATTGGATCTTTTGAACTAAGTGAATGTGATCGGACCCTAACCTCTCTATGCTTCCTATCTCAAACTCTATCTGTCCAAATCATATGCATTCTATTGAAACTGTCGAATGTCTTCTCTGCGTCCTAGTCAGCAGAAGGCAAAGAGACAAACATTAAATCTGTTTTAAATGGCTTATCTTTATTGTTGAAATCCGGAGAAGCCAGAACAACTCTCCGACATGCCTGGCAGGCGTGGGAACGTGGGACAACCCTGAGTGTGTTGCATGCTTGCCACGTAACCCTCAGATATGAACCGCCAGGGGCACCAGCGTAATTGCGCTGTATCTCTCACCTACTTATAAATACTTGTCCCCCGCGGTAAAGAAATCCTTCTTCCACCTCTCCACCTCCGTCAAAACCCTAGCGCCACTGCTAGCTCGTGACGACGCCGGCGACGAAGCGCTTAGCTGCCGCGACTTCTCCGACGCCCTCCTCACGCCGGCCGCGGACATCGTCCTCTCCGCCGTCGCCGTAGGTGTCCTCCATCGCCAAGTTAGGGCACGGTGGGATGAACTGCTCGGTCTCCTATTCTTCCATCTAGCAGTTCTTCGTGCGGTAATTATAACTCTATTTTTACCACCTTTTTGATCTTCAAGATTCATCATGTTTACCAAAAGTGGTTTCTGTCTGTTCAAGTTAGATCTATTCTGTCTGCATCTCATACTGCCTAGTCGATTCACTTAGATTTCCTGTCTAGTTTGATTCCTCACTTGTACTTATTCACGGATTGGTACAAATCTGGAACCAACTCACCTAAATAAGTGAATGTCTTCGCATCATGAGGTCAATGTCTTCAAACTGATTTATCTTCAAAATCTTCTGAGAATGCATATGACCTCTTCCCCTTCCCTCGCATCTCTAATGCTGTCACAGGTACATGTCCATGGGAGAATCCCTTGGTTCTCATAGTCTGCATTCGTTTGCAGAATACTTACAGCATCATATAAGTTCTCCTGAAGCCAGTTCCTTCTTGACCAGCAAGCGTAAATCTCTGAAGCCTTTGAACGTGCTGAAGCCATTCAGTTTGAAGTTCATGGCTGCAGAAAAATCAGCAAGGAAGGGTGGCAGACAGCGCAGAGAAGGAACATCCAAAGATCTGCCTGATGACTTAGCAGAACTATACAAGACAGATCCCGAAGAAAATTATCATCAGAGGAAGATGCGAATCCAATGGATTCGTCGCTATTGGGCCGAGGAGTGGTTCAAGTACAAGTTTGTGATGAAGGAATATGCAGAGAAAAATGCCATCAAGAGACCTTGGGGTGATATCCTCTATCGAGGCCTTCAACCCAAGAGCAAAGCTAAAGCCATTGACCAAGGCTTCTATCCTTGCATGGTCCGTGGCCCACAGCCTGAGAACACAGATCCCACTTCACTACTCTGGTGTTGTGATGACTCTCTCTTCAAGCGCAACTACCAGTTTGTTGTGGCTTCGGCCAAGAAGAACAAGAAGTCCTTGGGCTTGGACTTCAACCCAGGTCCCTCTGCTCCCCGTGCTGTCGGCTCCTGTGAAGCTAATCCCAATGAGATCGGCCCCTTCTCCAACCTTGACGGCCTCATCACCTACATTGTGGTCCAAGGTGCCAGAGTAGATCATTCTGACAATGATGCTGACTCTGATGAAGCCCCTGCTCCTCCTCCAAAGTCGCAGAAGCAAAAGAAGACAAAGGCTTCAACCTCAGCTGCACCTCCGAAGACTTCTCGTGCGAAGCCACTGGCCACTGCACCTCCTGAAGCCAGTGTGCAGTCTGAAGATCAATCCCGTGTGTCCAAGAGAACGGAGAAGAAAAAGCAACTTGTCAGACCATCTGATCAAAGAGCCTTGACTCCTGCTGCAATTCTGCGTGAAGAACCCATTGATCTATCAAGTGATGAAGATCTTGCTGATGATGCCCTTGAGCAGCTGATAAAGAGCAAGGAAGAAGCAGAAATCTTCAGCAACTTGCCTCTCTTTGATGTGGGCATCATCCACAATTTCATTGATAAGTGGTTCAACACCCCCAATGTCAGCTTTGAAGATTTACAGCTCCCCATTGGCCTGAGCGTCGCCTTCAATGGCGCCATTGCTTCTGAGCTAGCTCTCGCTCAGCGCATCGTTGAGCTCAAGAACAAGATTGATTATGAGAAGGCTCAATTCAAGAAGCATGTGGCCAAGCTAAGTGTTCAAGACGTCCACAACTTCAAGGTCATGCTACATGAACTTAAAGAAGCTTTTCTGAAGAAGCGTGAAGAAGCCCAGGGCTCTCGAGAGCGCATGAAGATATTGGCTGATAAGTGCGTGCTCGCCTACAACGAGGCTGAGAAGCGCAAGTCACTTGGTCGTCCTAGCATTGACCCCAGGATGGCTGCTAAGAAGAAGAAGAAGCTTCCTGCTGATTAGCCTGAACCTTCAAGCCAAGAAGCCCCTCGCATTATCTTCCCAAGCAGCATGACTGGCTCGAAGCCAAAGGTCACCACAACAGCTTCAGAACAGAAGAAGACGAGGGCTGCCGAGGCTGAAGCCAGAAAGAGAAAGAATACTGAAGCCTCTGATGCCGCTCCCTCCAAGAAGAAGCACAAGACCAAGAAGACTAGGGCTGCTTCCACAGAGCTCTTAGTTGTTGAACCCATTTCCGTGGTTCGCCCAGCGTCAGAACATCAAGAACGAAGGATGGTAGTCCATGAGCCTGCTCCCACAGAGGCTCATGTGGCTGAAGATATTCCAGCAGTTGAACCCACCGCTGCTGAAGACATTGGTCATGATGATAATGTAACTGATGATGAAGTTCTTCCTCAGATCGAACACGACGTGGTATCATCACCTGTTCAAACGAACAGCGAACTCATCAGCATTGGTCGTCCTTTGACGCCAATTGCTCAGGATGCATCGTGGGCTGATCACCCACAACTCCAAGACTCCCCCAGTACTCCCCAACAACAATAACAAGCTACACCCAACGTGCAAGAAGAGGATGAAGACTTTCAGGCCCAGCCAACTCCATCTCCTAAGGCGAAGCCAGCACTTCGCAGGCTTCGCAGAGGACAAAGGCCTGAAGTCCCTCTATCAAGCGTTCCAGAAGGAGAAGTGCAACGTTCACCAGTTGCATGACAAGTATTTTCTAAACCTGCTCCAACTGTGAATGTCTCCGAGTCTGAAGCACATGCTGCTCAAGACATTCCGGCTGCATCAGCCGAGGAAAATGAAGAAGAAGTACGTGTACCTACTCCCCCAGCAATTGAAGAAGAAGCAGTTCCTGATGTGAACGTGCTTGTGCCCGACCCTCCTGCTCGTCAAGAGGAGGTTGACAATGTTGAGGCTGCCATCACCAACGCCAATGAAGCCAGTGACGTAGTCATGGCTGATGCTAATGTGGAGCCTGCACCAACCAGTGTGCCTGAAACCATTGAGGCCATTGTGCCTGAAGATTATGAGGCCCCTGCACCTGAAGCCAATGAGCATGCTGCACCTGAAGCCAATGAGAATGCTACACCTGAAGCTAATATGACAACTGCTCCCGAAGCACCTGTCGTGCAGCCTAATGCCTCTGCTGTTGCCCCTGCTCCTGTTCCGCCACCAAGGCCTCACACAATTGAGCAAGCATACAGTCATGGTCAGCTTACTACTGTCTGATGGCCCATTCTGGTGCCTCCATCCTCTGCCTCAGGACCTCAATTTGACTATCATGTTGAGCATAGGCCTCAGGTCCAGAAGCCAAAGCCAAGGTTGCCAAGGTTTTCAGGTACTACCAGCTCACCAGGGTCCTTCAATGCTAATGGCTTCAAAAGCCACAATACCTTCTTTGACAGCGCCAAGAACCCCTACTCCAAGCCAAGGATATCATCAGATCGGTTCTGGAGCTATCAGCAGAGAAGCTATTACTCCTGCGTACTATATGATCAAGGGCGCATTTTCCCTCATATGCGCCTTGACACTAAAGCTATAGCTGGACTACCGTGCTTAGAAGAAGCACTTGCTGCTTTCGTGATGCTGGTCTGCTCCACTTTGTGACAGACAAAGAACATTGGAATGAAGAGCTATTGCTTCAATTCTATGCCACTCTGCACATTCGCGGCTACTATAGAGACATCAAGACATGGGTTCTCGAGTGGATGACTGGAAATGTTCATCATGAAGCCAAAGCTATGGATATTATTGAGCTTACAGGGCTAGCCACTCCTGGAGAACTATATGAACCTGACTGTCAGCTACACCGCAATGCTGTGGAAAGCATTTTTCATAAGCCAGAACCCAATATGAGCCAGATGTTGAGCATGATGAAGCCTTTGCCATCTGACGCTGAGTATCCCACACATTTCTTTGTTGAAGACCTTGAGTATCTGCTCGCACCATATATCATATCATCAGGCGAACTCTATGGCCAGTCAAAGGACACTCATCCGCAGCCAAGCTTGAAGGAGCTATGAAGACTTTAGTCTTCTATATTCTCAATGGCATCAACTTCAACACTCAAGAATTCTTCATCAGGCAACTTGCTGCTTCCGGCTCTGACCTATTTGGTCTGAAGTTTTATGCTCCATGGGTCCTGCGCCTCATCAAGCGACACTCATCTGTCAATTATCAGCCCTGTGCTCGCAATCATATAATCTTTCTGCCAGAGGTTGATATGTCCGTTGATGCAATATACTCTGACCCTGCCAAGACACCGCTTTGTCTTCAGAATATTGAGCACCAAAGCTTCACTCAGCCTATTGAAGGTGTTCAAGCAGCGACACGAATCTATCCACTAGTTGGTAACACTCGTCTGCCTCATAGAGCGCCCACTGAAGCCACTGAAAGCACCATTGCACAAAGGCCTCGGAAGCGTTCTCGTGTTCTCAACGACCGAGAACTTCTTGTGGCCCTTCATCAGAAACAGGATAAGCATCATTTCTGGCTCAAGAGACAGATGCAAAGCCTCTTGGTGGATGTCAATCGCATTCGCAACCTTGCCACCAAGAATGCCTTTGTTGCTCATGAAACTTGCCGGCGATCATGGAAGAGTTTGACCCTGCTCAGTGCTGAAGCTGATCTTCAAGACGATGGCTTCAATGAAAGATTCCAGTTTGACTCCACTCCTCCACGGACTGCTGTCTTATGTCGCACCCCATCTCTTGAAGACTCTGAATATTCTTCTTCCGCGGCAACAGTTACTGCCAGAGTGATCGATGATGAAGATGATGCTACTTCACCACCTCCTGCTACTGCGCGCATCGACACTACACCAAGTTCGTCTGCACCGCCAACCAACGCCGACAACCCTGCTGCTTCACCTACTCATGATAACGAGTAGATGCTCTATGTCTTCAAACCTTTTTGGTCCTTACTGACAAAAGGGGGAGAAGCGTATGAGTTGATAGTCTTCAAGCGGGTTCATATGGGCGGTTGCATTATATTCTGCTGCGTGCTTACAACTCTTGCGTTTTGAAACATTTGGTTCTTTGAGTTGTAACACCTAAACTTGATGGTGGTCTGCTACTTCTGCTACTTATTTTCTTTACTATGATGCGATGATAAATTCCGCATGTGCGATGATAACTTCCGCACTTAGATCATTCTGCAGATGTCCATTTTTCATTATGCATGTCATTCTACTTGCTATAACATTTCATGCATGATAAATTATCTTCATAAGTTGAAGTGGATCTCCAAAAGTACAACCTGCCATGTGCATTTGCATTCCAAAAGAAAATTACTTATATGCACATCTTCAGGGGGAGCCCTTGCAACTTATGAAGACAATTCCCTATCCTTACAATTTCACATACTTTATCCCCGTTGAAAACTTCAACCAGTTTGTCATCAATCACCAAAAAGGGGGAGATTGTAAGTGCATCTAGTGCCACCCCAGTTGGTTTTGGAGTATTGACAACAAAGTTGGTTGAGGGACTAATGCGTTTGTGAGAATTGCAGGATAACGCAGGTAGTGTCCCTCATTGATTCGGTTTACCTACCAGAGATGACCCCTAAAAATGTATGAAGACATTGAAGACAATGGTGGTATGAGAAGATATTCATATTGCAGACTATGACATGAGAAGACATTGTGTGAAGACTTTGGAGGGCGAAGACTGGGTGGTTTCGTTGTTTCCTTTTTCTTCTATGTTGAGTCATAGGAACCACCGTACTGTTAAGTGGGGTCCAAGTGAACTAAGTCAGAGTGACTGAAGTGATGCTCAACTCAAATCCTATGTCTTCGAGCGAAGACAATGAGAGCAAATCTTATCCAGAGCTGGATGAGTCAGCTTTGCTTGTAGCCCAAGTAAAGTTGCCGCGTGTGTTTGAAATCTGACCGTTGGAACACGTGTCAGTTCCTTAGTGACCCAGGGTCATTTTGGACAAATCAGGTCGGGTTGCCTAGTGGCTATAAATAGCCCACCCTCTACACCATAAATTGGTGGCTGCTCAGAGTTTGTGCACGACTTTTGTCGTTTGAGAGCAACCCACCTCGAAGCATTTGAGAGAGAGAGAAATCCTTGCGAGGACAGAGCCCAAACACCCAGAGCCAAAGAGTGTTAGGCATCACTGAAGTCTTTCTGTTTGTGTGACCTGAAGACTTATTACACTTGAGGACTGTGAATCCTCCAGCCGGTTAGGCGTCGCGTTCTGAGCATCCAAGAGTCATTGTGGATTGCCGGTGAATGAAGTCTGTGAAGGTTTGGAAGTCTCCCTTGAAGACTTACCAGAGTGATTGGGCGAGGACTGGGTGTCCTTAGCTCAAGGGGAATAAGGTGAAGACATGGTCTTCTGAGTTAAATCTCAGCCTCCCTAACCAGACGTACAGTTGTCACAGCAACTGGAACTGGTCCAACAAATCCTGTGTCTTCAACAAGCAACTGGTTCTATCCCTTCCCATCCTTACTTTAGTTTGTCTTCGTGAAGTCATTGCCTATCCGTGTATCTGTTTGACTTCATTGCTTGACTACTATTGTTGATTGGCTTCACACTATCTTCCATCTTGATCCTTACTACCTAACTGCTATTAGTCCTGTACTTTCACATCATTACATACTTGACTATGGCTTGTTTAGGGTAGTTTATCTTCCGCTGCATATCAATTAGGTTATTTCTGTTGTTTGTCTTCGAAACTTCCAAGTTTTGAAGACTTTCATAAAAATCGCCTATTCACCCCCCCTCTAGTCGATACTAGCACTTTCAGATACTAGTTCTGTTGCTAATATTTGCAACTCGAAACAGGGACTACAGATTAAGCAGACACTGCTAAGGACGAGGTGACGATGCGTGTGGGAAATGGTTCCAAAGTCGATGTGATCGCCGTCGGCACGCTAAATAATTGTTATTTGGTGCCAGTGTTAAGCATGAACATTATATCTGGATGTTGTTTGATGCGAGACGGTTATTCATTTAAATCTGAGAATGATGGTTGTTCTATTTATATGAGTAATATCTTTTATGGTCATGCACCTTTAAAGAGTGGTCTATTTTTGATGAATCTCGATAGTAGTCATACACATATTCATAATGTTGAAGCCAAAATATGTAGAGTTGATAATGATAGTGCAACTTATTTGTGGCACTGCCATTTAGATCATATTGGTGTAAAGTGCATGAAGAAACTCCATACTGATGGACTTTTAGAATCACTTGGTACTTGCGAACCATGCCTCATGGGCAAGATGACTAAAACACCATTCTCCGGTACAATGGAGAGAGCAACTGATTTGTTGGAAATCATACATACTGATGTATGTGGTCCAATAAATGTTGAGGCTCGTGGTGGATATCGTTATTTTCTCACCTTCACAGATGATTCGAGCAGATATGGGTATATCTACTTGATGAAACATAAGTCTGAAACATTTGAAAAGTTCAAAGAATTTCAGAGTGAAGTTGAAAATCATCGTAACAAGAAAATAAAGTTTCTACAATCTGATCGTGGAGGAGAATATGTGAGTTATGAGTTTGGTTTACATTTGAAGCAATGCGGAATAGTTTCACAACTCACGCCACCCGGAACACCACAACATAATGGTGTGTCCGAATGTCGTAATCGTACTTTATTAGATATAGTGCGATCTATGATGTCTCTTACCGATTTACCTCTATCGTTTTGGGGTTATGCTTTAGAGACGGCCGCATTCACGTTAAATAGGGCACCATCAAAATCGGTTGAGACGATGCCTTATGAACTATGGTTTGGCAAGAAACCAAAGTTGTCGTTTCTTAAAGTTTGGGGCTGCGATGCTTATGTGAAAAAGCTTCAACCTGATAAGCTCGAACCCAAATCGGAGAAATGTGTCTTCATAGGATACCCAAAGGAAACTGTTGGGTACACCTTCTATCACAGATCCGAAGGCAAGACATTTGTTGCAAAGAATGGATCCTTTCTAGAGAAGGAGTTTCTCTCAAAAGAAGTGAGTGGGAGGAAAGTAGAACTTGATGAGGTAATTGTACATGCTCCTTTATTGGAAAATAGTTCATCACAGAAATCAGTTCCTGTGACGACTACACCAATAAGTGAGGAAGCTAATGATGATGATCATGAAACTTCAGAACAAGTTACTATAGAACCTCGTAGGTCAACCAGAGTAAGATCCGCACCAGAGTGGTACGGTAATCCTATTTTGGAGGTCATGTTACTTGACCATGGCGAACCTACGAACTATGAGGAAGCGATGATGAGCCCAAATTCCGCAAAATGGCTTGAAGCCATGAAATCTGAGATGGGATCCATGTATGAGAACAAAGTGTGGACTTTGGTTGACTTGCCCGATGATCGGCAAGCCATCGAGAATAAATGGATTTTTAAGAAGAAGACTGACGTTGATGGTAATATTACTGTCTACAAAGCTCGACTTGTTGCGAAAGGTTTTCGACAAGTTCAAGGGGTTGACTACGATGAGACTTTCTCACCCGTAGCGATGCTTAAGTCTGTCCGAATCATGTTATCAATTGCCGCATTTTATGATTATGAAATTTGGCAAATGGATGTAAAAACTGCATTCCTAAATGGATTTCTGGAAGAAGAGTTGTATATGATGCAGCCAGAAGGTTTTGTCGATCCAAAAGGTACTGACAAAGTGTGCAAGCTCCAGCGATCCATCTATGGACTGGTGCAAGCATCTCGGAGTTGGAATAAATGCTTTGATAGTGTGATCAAAGCATATGGTTTTATATAGACTTTTGGAGAAGCCTGTATTTACAAGAAAGTGAGTGGGAGCTCTGTAGCATTTCTGATATTATATGTAGATGACATATTGTTAATTGGAAATGATATAGAATTTCTGGATAGCATAAAGGGATACTTGAATAAAAGTTTTTCAATGAAAGACCTCGGTTAAGTTGCTTACATATTGGGCATCAAGATCTATAGAGATAGATCAAGACGCTTGATTGGACTTTCACAAAGCACATACCTTGAAAAAGTTTTGAAAAAGTTCAAAATGGATCAAGCCAAGAAAGGATTCTTGCCTATGTTACAAGGTGTCAAGTTGAGTCAGACTCAATGCCCGACCACTTCAGAAGATAGAGAGAAAATGAAAGGAGTTCCCTATGCTTCAGCCATAGGCTCTATCATGTATGCAATGCTGTGTACCAGACCTGATGTGTGCCTTGCTATTAGTTTAGCAGCGAGGTACCAAAGTAATCCAGGAGTGGATCACTGGACAGCGGTCGAGAACATCCTGAAATACCTGAAAAGGACTAAGGATATGTTTCTCGTTTATGGAGGTGACAAACAGCTAGTCGTAAATGGTTACGTCAATGCAAGCTTTGACACTAATCCGGACGATTCTAAATCGCAAACCCGATACGTGTTTTTATTAAACGGTGGAGCTGTAAGTTGGTGCAGTTCTAAACAAAGCGTTGTAGCGGGATCTACATGCGAAGCGGAGTACATAGCTGCTTCGGAAGCAACAAATGAAGGAGTCTGGATGAAGGAGTTCATTTCCGATCTAGGTGTCATACCTAGTGCATCGGAACCAATGAAGATCTTATGTGACAATACTGGTGCAATTGCCTTGGCAAAGGAATCCAGATTTCACAAGAGGACCAAGCACATCAAGAGACGCTTCAATTCCATCTGGGACCAAGTCCAGGTGGGAGACATAGAGATTTGCAAGATACATACGGATCTGAATGTTCCAGACCCATTGACTAAGCCTCTTCCACGAGCAAAACATGATCAGCACCAAGACTCCCTGGGTGTTAGAATCATTATTGTGTAATCTAGATTATTGACTCTAGTGCAAGTGGGAGACTGAAGGAAATATGCCCTAGAGGCAATAATAAAGTTATCATTTATTTCCTCATATCATGATAAATGTTTATTATTCATGCTAGAATTGTATTACCCGGAAACATAATACATGTGTGAATACATAGACAAACATAGTGTCACTAGTATGCCTCTACTTGACTAGCTCGTAAATCAAAGATGGTTAAGTTTCCTAACCATAGACATGAGTTGTCATTTGATTAACGGGATCACATCATTAGGAGAATGATGTGATTGACCTGACCCATTCCGTTAGCTTAGCACTTGATCGTTTAGTATGTTGCTATTGCTTTCTTCATGACTTATACATGTTCCTATGACTATGAGATTATGTAAATCCCGTTTACCAGAGGAACACTTTGTGTGCTACCAAACATCACAACGTAACTAGGTGATTATAAAGGTGCTCTACAGGTGTCTCCAAAGGTACTTGTTGAGTTGACGTATTTCGAGATTAGGATTTGTCACTCCGATTGTCGAAGAGGTATCTCTGGGCCCTCGGTAATGCACATCACTATAAGCCTTGCAAGCAATATAGCTAATGAGTTAGTTACGGTATGATGCATTACGTAACGAGTAAAGAGACTTGCCTGTAACGAGATTGAACTAGGTATTGGATACCGACGATCGAATCTCGGGCAAGTAACATACCGATGACAAAGGGAACAACGTATGTTGTTATGCAGTTTGACCGATAAAGATCTTCGTAGAATATGTAGGAGCCAATATGAGCATCCAGATTCCGCTATTGGTTATTGATCGGAAACAGTTCTAGGTCATGTCTACATAGTTCTCGAACCCGTAGGGTCCGCACGCTTAACGTTACGATGACAATTTCATTATGAGCTTATATGTTTTGATGTACCAAAGGTTGTTCGGAGTCCCAGATGTGATCACGCACATGACGAGGAGTCTCGAAATGGTCGAGACATAAAGATTGATATATTGGATGACTACATTCGGACACCGGAAGTGTTCCGGGTGATTTCGGAGAAAACCGGAGTGCCGGAGGGTTACCGGAACCCCCCGGGAACTAATGGGCCTTATTGGGCCCTAGTGGAGAGAGAGAGAGAGGGGCCGGACAGGGCAAGAGGCGCGCCCCCTCCCCTTGAGTCCGAATAGGACAAGGAAAGGGGGACGGCGCCCCCCTTGCCTTTCCCCTCTCCCACTCCTTCCTTCCCCCTCCTTCTTGGACTAGGAAAGGGAGGGGCAAACCTACTTGGAGTAGGTTTCCCCCTCCTAGGGCGCGCCACCCCCTTGGCC
>NC_041387.1:528700162-528786564 GCF_002162155.2 Triticum dicoccoides | reverse complement strand
ATATACGGAGGAGGGGGGCACCCCATGACACACAAGTTGATCTTCGTGATCGTTCCTTAGCCATGTGCGGTGCCCCCCTCCACCATATTCCACCTCGGTCATATCGTAGCAGTGCTTAGGCGAAGCCCTGCGTCGGTAGAACATCATCACCGTTGCCACGCCGTCGTGCTGACGGAACTCATCCCCGACACCCTGCTGGATCGGAGTCCGGGGATCATCATCGAGCTGAACGTGTGCTGAACTCGGAGGTGGAGTGCGTTCGGTACTTGGATCGGTCGGATCGTGAAGACATACGACTACATCAACCGCGTTGTCATAACGCTTCCGCTTTCAGTCTACGAGGGTACATGGACAACACTCTCCCCTCTCGTTGCTATGCATCACCATGACCTTGCGTGTGCGTAGGATTTTTTTTGAAATTACTACGTTACCCAACAGATGAGCAGAGGAAGAAGAAGGCGTGGGTGAAAAAGGGGAATCCTTATCTCTTTATAATGGCGGTAGAAACCATACGCCTCCCCACTTGCCCTATAAACTCGCTTATTCCCCAAGCGTCGTGTTGATGGCGCGGTTGGGTTACCCACACCCATATTGATGAGAATCCCGTGTTAAGGGGACACGATCTCTGCTTCGACAAGAAGTGCCAATGAAACCGCCTCGCAAGATGTGCAGTAGCAGGTTGAGAAAAACGGTTCGAATAATGATCGGGCCACGGCGTGATGTCATGCTGTGAAAAGTTGTCAGTAGGTTAGATTTGTGGAATATTGTGCTCTCTACAGTGGTATGTGGAATTTGTTTTGCAGAGCCGGACACGATCCTTGTGTTCAAGATCTTCTATGGAGTATTCGGAGAAGGAACCCTCCTTGCAATGCCGAAGACAATCTGCACGCCGGACTCATCATCATTGAAGCATGGTTCAGGGGCTACTGAGGGAGTCCAGGATTAGGGGGTCCTCAGACAACCGGACTATATGCTTATGCCGAACTGTTGGACTACAAAGATACAAGATTGAAGACTTCGTCCCGTGTCCGGGTGGGACTCTCCTTTGCGTGGAAGGCAAGCTTGGCAATTCGGATATGTAGATTTCCTTCTCTGTAACTGACTCTATGTAACCCTAGCCCCCTCCAGTGTCTATATAAACTGGAGGGTTTAGTCCGTAGGACAAGAACAATCATAATCATAGGCTAGCTTCTAGGGTTAGCCTCTACGATCTCGTGGTAGATCAACTCTTGTAATACTCATATCATCAAGATCAATCAAGCAGGAAGTAGGGTATTACCTCCATAGAGAGGGCCCGAACCTAGGTAAACATTGTGTCCCCCGCCTCCTGTTACCATTAGCCTTAGACGCACAGTTCGGGACCCCCTACCCGAGATCCGCCGGTTTTGACACAGACACCCGATGCATTGGGTATTACACCCAGATTGGATATGAACTCCTTCATCCAGACTCCTTGATGTGCTGCTTCCGAAGCAGCTATGTACTCCGCTTCACATGTAGATCCGGCTGCTACTTCTTGAGCTTGTGTTGGTTTTTTTCCTTGAAGAGGAAAGGGCAATGCAGCAAAGTAGAGATAAGTATTTACCTCAGTTTGAGAACAAAGGTATCAATCCAGTAGGAGGTACACGCAAGTCTCCAATCTATACCTGCACAAACAATCAAACACTTGCACCCAACGCGATAAAGGGGTTGTCAATCCCTTCACGGTCACTTGCAAGGATGAGATCTGATAGAGATAGATATAAAATATTACTAAAACGAAAAACAAAATAAAAGTAAATAAATTGCGGCAAGGTATTTTTAGATTTTTTGGTTTATAGGTCTAAAAATATATGATGGAAAATAGACCCCGGGGCTATAGGTTTCACTAGATGCTTCTCTCTTGAAAGAAAGCATACGGTGGGTGAACAAATTACTGTCGAGCAATTGATAGAAAAGCACAAAGTTATGACGATATCCAAGGCAATGATTTTGAATATAGGCATCACGTCCGTGTCAAGTAGACCTACTCCTGCCTGCATCTACTACTATTACTCCACACATCGACCGCTATCCAGCATGCATCTAGAGTATTAAGTTCATAAGAACAGAGTAATGCCTTAAGTAAGATGACATGATGTAGAGGGATAACTCAAGCAATATGATGAAAACCCCATCTTTTTACCGTTGATGGCAACAATACAATACGTGCCTCGCTACCCCTACTATGTCACTGGGTGAGGACACCGCAAGATTGAACCCAAAACTAAGCACCTCTCCCATTGCAGGAAGAACTAGTCTAGTTGGCTAAACCAAACCGATAATTCGAAGAGAAATACAAAGATATCAAATCATGCATATAAGAATTCAGAAAAGGCTCAAATAATATTCATAGATAATCTGATCATAAATCCACAATTTGTCGGATCTCGACAAACACACCATGTTGGGGATATAATTATTTGTGTAAGCCGCCCAGGAGGGGCCGGGTCATGCAAAGAAGACTCATCAGAAAGAAGCCCAAGACCAAGCATGAAGATGGCGGTTCAATAAAGGGTCTAAGGCCCACAGGCGGCTTAAGGTCCATAGTGGTAAACCGCCATGATGACATGAGTTGTAACATAAGGTAGAATTAACTAGTCACCGAGCTGGACACTATCTATGAGCCGGCCGGGACTCTGTAGGCCGCAGGGCATCCGCCCGTGTATATAAGGGGACGACCCTCTGGCGGCTTAGGGTAAGAAACAACTCATCGAGCACCGGGCATAGCGTATCTTGCTCCCTGCTTATCAAAACATCAAGCAATACCAACCCAACTAGACGTAGGCCTTACCTTCACCGTAAGGGGCCGAACTAGTATAAACCTCTCGTGTCTCTTGTCCTGATTAACCCCTTCAAGCTTCCTAGTTGCGATGGCTCCATGACTAAGTCCTTTCACTAGGACATCTGACGTGACAATTCCACGACAGTTGGCGCCCAGCATGGGGCCAGCGCACGGTGGATTTGAGTTCTTGAAGGGCAACTTTGAAGGGCTCAAGGGATACGTAGTGGGCCGGATGACCAAGAGTCGTCGCGGCAAGAGCTACATCGACGACGAAGGCTGGGGCCCCGATGCCGACTCAATTGAGTACGGGTACCGGGTCCCCTTTGGTGGAATCCACGTCTTCATCGGCCGGATTGGTGAGCAGGGCCCAGAGCCGGATTGCTGCATCGACCTTGTCGAAACATCTCAGCGTGCGAGACCTGCCCGAGCTCAACCCGTCATGAAGCGTGCCTTCGTGGGTTGCATCCACAGAGGAGAACTTTCTAAAGGATCTATAGATGGTGGTGAGACGGCCGCCCTCTCCGACGGTGATTCGTCCGCCGGTTCAACAGATTTGTTTTATCTGTTACAGGATGGCGGGCTTGGGGGCTGTTCCAACGGCTCTAGTATTCCGGACCCCTATGAGCCGCCAAGCTGGGAAGGAGTCTTCATGGCTGGTACTCAACCCGGTCAAAACTCAACGGCTGTAGCAGCAATAACGTCCGGGTCAGGAGCGGCCGGGGCAGGAGGCCCTGTGCGCCCGCCGGCTCAGGTGCTGATGGATCTCATGGATAAGCTGACGGCCCTGTTAACCACCACAGTCATCCCTGCGAATCAAGATGAGCATAACGCGGAGGTGGCACAGGTGCGTGAGGAGATAGCTCGGGCCAAGGAGGCCTTGGCAGCTAAGGACACCAGGTTAGCCACAGAACGGGCGGCTTTGGATGCACGGGCACAACAGCTACAGTCACAGGCCTTCCAGCTTACGATGAGCCGGAACGCATCTAACGAGGTGATGAGGAGGAGACATCAGAAAACCTAGTCCCGTTTACCTCCGGTTTATGATCCTTGGAATCTTTTCGCTACACCCAAAGCCGGCCCAAGTAACCAGCCAGATGCAAATCAGTGACAACCGGAACAGGAGGACCGTCTCAGCCTCGGGAGATGGCACCTCCTTATGGGAACATGGCACCGCCCCGTTACGTGCTGATATCGCCGGGTCACTTTTCCAACCCCATGGAGAACTTGATCACAGCATCAACACGTTTGGCGGCTCTCCCGGTGGACGGTGACGATCCAACAGCAGTGGAGACTCGAAGGATCAGAGACCTCGTCTAGACAGCCCTGGCTCAGCAAGAGACTTATTCCTACAAGCCGGGACAAGATTCATTCAACTCCCCCGCCTTGGTTAGCTCCGACTCGTCCAAACCGGAGTCCAAGTTACAGCAGGCACATGGAGTCAGAAGCTTTGTCAAGTAACGCCCAGCGCCGTAACCAGCCCGGTGGTTATAACCCGGTGCAGGACCAAATACATTAGGAGGACGAGCAGGCGGCTCAGCTAGCGGCTCAACAAACGGCTCGTCAAGGCTTTTTGGATTATCCGACGACTTCCATTGAGGCGGGAGTGGCTACCAGAACTGGCGGGGTTCCTTGTTTAGTGCCGGCTCTACGTAATGTACGTTTACCCAAGGACTTCAAGGGACCTTGGAAGGTGCCGAATTACACGGCCGACTTACAGCCCGGAGCGTGGATCGAAAGTTATGAGATGGCCATGGAGCTGTTGGAGGTCAGCGACGCAGCAATGGCTAAGTACTTCACCATCATGTTAGATGGAACGGCCCGGTCTTGGTTAAAGGGCTTGCCACCCAATTCCATTGGTTCGTGGGCAGAGCTAAAGGCCCGTTTCATCCAGAACTTCAAAGACACTTGCAAGCAATCTATGTCGATTGTGGACTTGACAAATTGTAAGCAGGAGGAGGGTGAATCCACGACTCATTGGGTACGCCGGGTCACGGAGATAATACATTCATCTGACAAGATGGATGCCGGCTCTGCAGTCCTCATGTTGGAGAAGAACTGCCGCTTTGAGCCGCTGAGACAGAAACTGGGGCGCCTTAAGCGTGACTGCAACGATATGGGTACGCTGATGGCAGCTTTAGTCAAATACGCTGACTCTGATAGTACCAAGGATCCCGCGTCTGATGAGGAAAAGATAGGGAAGGGAAAGAAGAACGGCAATGGAAAGGGTCAGCAGCATAACCCGATGAATCAAGGAGGCAATAAGCGTAAGGCGGAGGGTAACTCAGAGTTTGTAGCCAACGCCAATGCACAGGGTAACAATCAGAGACGTAAGGGCAAACCGCCCCCTCGATCTGGCGGGTCAGGCCCATCTCTTGAGCAACTACTCAATGAGCCTTGCCCGAGACACGACACCCGGGAATGACCCGCCACCCACTTATGGAAAGATTGCGCAATCATGAAGGCTTTTAAGAATTCCAACATGTTTGATGGCAATCATGGGTCGGGCAACGGCTCAGGAGCAGGCGGCTTTCATGGCCCGGGCGGCGGTTCAAGTTCCGACTTTCAGGGACATCAAGGCGGATATAATCAACAGGAGTCTAGTCAAGGGGAACAACAGCAGCAGCAATCGGGTTATCAAAGCCATCCGAAGCAGCTGAATAGTGGGCAGTATCATGTGTTCACCACTAGCTTGTGCAAACGTGACTGGAAGGTTCATAAGAGGGCCGTGAATTCTGTTGAGCCGGCGGTTCCCCGTTATTTGAGGTGGTCAGAACAGCCCATTGTATGGAGCAGGGAAGATCACCCCCTCCGGGTTGATAATCCGGGTCAATTAGCCTTGGTGGTAGCACCTCAGGTTGGTGGATATAAGTTCACTAAGGTACTCATGGATGGGGGTAGCCGTATCAATATCCTCTATTATTAGACCGTTCGACATATGGGGTTAACTGATAAGAATTTGAGGACGTCCAACACTGTTTTTTATGGAGTGGTTCCTGGTAAGTCGGCTTACCCAGTTGGTAAGATTGAACTAGAAGTGCCTTTGGAGATGAGTATGATTCTAGAGCTGAGAAATTAACCTTTGAGGTAGTCAAAATCAGGAGTCCATATCATGCTCTATTTGGACGGCCGGCTTATGCCAAGTTCATGGCACGACCGTGTTATGTTTATCTGCAGCTTAAGATGCCGGGTCACAAGGGCACCATCACCGTGCATGGAAGTCGAAAGGTAGCCCTGGAATGTGAGGAGGGCGACGCGGCTTATGCTGAGTCTGTTTGTGTAGCAGAGGAGCTGAAGTTTAATCAAAACAATGTTGACCCGGCGGATATGACCTCCCTGAAGAAGCCAACTACAGAGCATGACCCGGCGTTGAAGTTTAAATCGGCCGCTGAAACGAAGCTTGTTGACTTACTCCAGGCGACTCTTCTAAGCAGTTCAGCATCAGTGCCAATTTGGATCCTAAATAGGAAAGCACGCTCATCGAGATCATCCGTGAGAACCGGGACATCTTTGCATGGAAGCCTTCTAACATGCCGGGCGTCCCGAGAGAACTCGCTGAGCACACTCTTAATATTGATCCAAAGTATAAGCCGGTCAGGCAATTTCTTTGACGGTTCAATGAGGAAAGACGGAAAGCTGTTGGAGAGGAGGTCGCCCGGCTCTTAGCGGCTGGGTTCATTGTTGAAGTTTTTCACCCGGAGTGGTTAGCTAATCCGGTGCTCGTGCTCAAGAAGAACGGCACCTGGCGGATGTGTGTGGATTACACGGACTTAAATAAGGCTTGTTGCTACCTCTTGAGCACTGCGTTGGATTTCCCCGAAGAGGAGAGGATGATGCAGTAAAGTAGCGTAAGTATTTCCCTCAGTTTTTGAGAACCAAGGTATCAATCCAGTAGGAGACCACGCACAAGTCCCTCGTACCTACACAAAACGATAGCAACTCACAACCAATGCTTAGAGCTTGTCAATCCCTTCACGGTCACTTACGAGAGTGAGATCTGATAGAGATAATATTTTTGGTATTTTTGATAGATAGATGCAAAGTAAAAAGTAAAGGCAAAGTAAAAACAAAGCAAGTAAATAAAGTGATATAGATTGATATGATGAGAATAGACCCGGGGGCCATAGGTTTCACTAGTGGCTTCTCTCAAGAGCATAAGTATTCTACGGTGGGTGAACAAATTACTGTTGAGCAATTGACAGAATTCAGCATAGTTATGAGTATATCTAGGCAATGATCATGTATATAGGCATAACGTCCAAAATAAGTAGATCGAAACGATTCTGCATCTACTACTATTACTCCACTCATCGACCGCTATCCAGCATGCATCTAGAGTATTAAGTAAAAATAGAGTAACGCCGTAAGCAAGATGCCATGATGTAGATGGATAAATTCATGCAATATGATAAAAAAACCCATCTTGTTATCCTCGACGGCAACAATACAATACGTGCCTTGCAACTCTTTCTGTCACTGAGTAAGGACACCTCAAGATTGAACCCAAAGTTAAGCACTTCTCCCATTGCAAGAACTACCAATCTAGTTGGCCAAACCAAAAAGATAATTCGAAGAGACTTGCAAAGATAACTCAATCATACATAAAAGAATTCAGAGAAGAATCAAATATTTTCCATAGATAATACTGGATCATAAACCCACAATTCATCGTTCTCAACAAACACACCGCAAAAAGAAGATTACATCGAATAGATCTCCACAAGAGAGGGGGAGAACATTGTATTGAGATCCAAAAAGAGAGAAGAAGCCATCTAGCTACTAGCTATGGACCCGAAGGTCTGAAGTAAACTACTCACACTTCATAGGAGGGGCTATGGTGATGATGTAGAAGCCCTCCATGGTGGATGCCCCCTCCGGCGGAGCTCCGGAACAGGCCCCAAGATGGGATCTCGTGGATACAGAAGGTTGCGGCGGTGGAATTAGGTTTTTGGCTCCTGTTCTGATCATTCGGGGATACATAGGTATATATAGGAGGAAGGAGTACGTCAGTGGAGCTCCGAGGGGCCCACGAGGTAGGGGGGCGCCCTCCACCCTCGTGACCTCCTCGGAGGCTTCTTGGAGTAGGGTCCAAGTCTCCTGGATCATGTTCGGTTGGAAAATCACGATCCCGAAGGTTTCATTCCGTTTGGACTCCGTTTGATATTCTGTTTTTTCGAAATACCGACAAAGGCAAAAAACAGCAATTCTAGGCTGGGCCTCCGGTTAATTGCTTTGTCCCAAAAGTAATATAAAAGTGGAAAATAAAGCCCAATATAGTCCAAAACAGTAGATAAAGTAGCATGGAGCAATCAAAAATTATAGATACGTTGGAGACGTATCAAGCATCCCCAAGCTTAATTCCTGCTTGTCCTCGAGTAGGTAAATGATAAAAAAAAGAATTTTTGATGCGGAGTGATACTTTGGCATAATTTCAATGTAAATCTTCTTAATTGTGATATGAATATTCAGATCCGAAAGATTCAAGACAAAAGTTCATATTGACACAAAAATAATAATACTTCAAGCATACTAACCAAAGCAATCATGTCTTCTCAAAATAACATGGCAAAAGAAAGTTCATCCCTACAAAATCATATAGTTAGGCTATGATTGGTAGGAAAAGACCATCGGTCATCCCCGACCGCCACTCATAAGGATGCACAAGCCAGGTACACTTCATGTTTCAAATTTGTTACACAACTTTAACCATACGTGCATGCTACGGGACTTGCAAACTTCAACACAAGTATTTCTCAAATTCATAATCACCCAACTAGCATGACTTTGATATTATCACCTCCATATCTTAAAACAATTATCAAGCATCAAACTTATCTTAGTATTCAATTCATTCAAAAGAAAGTTTCACATATCTTGAACACCAAGTATATTAACATTAAGCAAATTACCATGCTATTAAATACTCTCAAAATAATCTAAGTGAAGCATGAGAGATAAAATAGTTTCTTTAAATCAAATCCACCACCGTGCTCTAAAAGATCTAAGTGAAGTAGTAGAGCAAAAATTATCACGCTCAAAAGGTATAAGTGAAGCACTATGAGCAAAACTATCAAGCTCAAAAGATATAAGTGAAGCACATAGAGTATTCTAATAGATTCCAATTCATGTATGGCTCTCTCAAAAGGTGTGTACAGAAAGGATGATTGTGGTATACTAACAAGCAAAGACACAAATAATACAAGACGCTCCAAGCAAAACACATATCATGTTGGTGAATAAAAATATAGCTCCAAGTAAATTACCGATGGAAGTGGACGAAAGAGGGGATGCCTTCCGGGGCATCCCCAAGCTTTGACTTTTTGGTGTCCTTGGATTATCTTGGGGGTGCCATGGGCATACCCAAGCTTAGGCTCTTGCCACTCCTTGTTCCATAATCCACCAAAAGAATTCACCCAAAACTTGAAAACTTCACAACACAAAACTCAACAGAAATCTCGTGAGCTCCGTTAGAGAAAGAAAACAAAAGACTACTTCAAGGTACTGTAATGAACTCATTCTTTATTTATATTGGTGTTAAACCTACTGTATTCCAACTTCTCTATGGTTTATAAACTAATTTACTAGCCATAGATTCATCAAAATAAGCAAACAACACACGAAAAACAGAATCTGTCAAAAACAGAACAGTCTGTAGCAATATGTAACTAACGCAAACTTATGGAACTCTAAAAATTCTACCAAAATAGGAAGTCCTGGAAAAATTGTTTACTGATCAGTATCAAAAAGAATCAACGCAAAAGCACGTTTCTGTGATTTATCATAACTAAATTCGTGCATGCAAAGTTTCTGTTTTTCAGCAGAATCAAATCAACTATCATCGTAGGTTGTCCTATAGGTCCTACTTGGCACAAACACTAATTAAAACATAAAACCACATCCAAACAGAAGGTAGATGGATTATTTATTCCTAAACAGAAGCAAAAAAGAACACAAAATAAAATTGGGTTACCTCCCAACAAGCGCTATCGTTTAACACCCCTAGCTAGGCATAAAAGCAAGGATAGATCTAGGTCGTGCCGTAATAATAAGATAGATCTCGAAAGCTCATCTAGTATTCCCTACGTTCGGCAGCAAGTTTCCTTTGAGGCAAGCAAAAATAATCAAAAGGGCTAAATTTAGCGAGACAAAAATCCCCAAGATCAATCACGGGAGGAACGGGCTCCTCCCTTGGCCCTTCATAATGCACAACTATTTCATCACTGAAAGCATTCGTTTGGAAAAATCTTGTGAGCTTATACTCGAGAGAGTATCCTAGCTCATTATTTCTAAGGGCAAAATCATTATTAAGCTTGTTAATGCAACCAACTAATACATTTATAGGGACCTTTTTTCTAAGGTTTTCATTGAAAGCGACATAGTCCGAAGATTGAAAACGTCTAATTTCCTCTTGATCATAGAGGATTGCTTCTATGGGTGGACGACCGGCGTCCACCCTATAGTGCGAAAAGATTTCTTTGGCTTCTCTTATGATAAATCTAAATTCATGAGCCAAAAAGATAGTAACAGCACGCTTAATAGAAGAGTGCTCAATATTAGAGAATTCTAAGAAAATTCTCTGTATGCAAGGGTGCATATGCATAAATTGTCTTTCAAGTTCAACCACAAGCATAGCTATAGCATCCGCAAGGCTACTAGTTATATGAAGAATAGAATAGCCCATGGAAGGTAAAGCACCGGCACAAGTAAAGAAATCTTGAATAACGCCTTTGCCAACGATGTTACCACTACCGATTCGAAACTTTTTGGTATGCAAGATAGGAGGTTCATCGGCCGGAGCCTCGGGATTTTCTGTATTATCATTGTTGTCGGTATCGACGATAATCTCCCCAATTTCAGACATAGCGGCAGAAAAAGCAAGGTGGAAGAAAGCAAACAAAAGGGAAAGGAGGAGGAGATTGGGAAAGAGAGGGCAAATAAAACGGCAAGGGTGAAGTGGGGGAGAGGAAAACGAGAGGCAAATGGCAAATAATGTAATGCGAGAGATAGGGATTGCGATGGGTACTTGGTATAGTTGACTTGCTTGCGTGAGCTTCCCCGGCAACGGTGCCAGAAATTCTTCTTGCTACCTCTTGAGCACTGCGTTGGATTTCCCCGAAGAGGAGAGGATGATGCAGTAAAGTAGCGTAAGTATTTCCCTCAGTTTTTGAGAACCAAGGTATCAATCCAGTAGGAGACCACGCACAAGTCCCTCGTACCTACACAAAACGATAGCAACTCGCAACCAACGCTTAGGGGTTGTCAATCCCTTCATGGTCACTTACGAGAGTGAGATCTGATAGAGATAATATTTTTGGTATTTTTGATAGATAGATGCAAAGTAAAAAGTAAAGGTAAAGTAAAAACAAAGCAAGTAAATAAAGTGATATAGATTGATATGATGAGAATAGACCCGGGGGCCATAGGTTTCACTAGTGGCTTCTCTCAAGAGCATAAGTATTCTACGGTGGGTGAACAAATTACTGTTGAGCAATTGATAGAATTCAGCATAGTTATGAGTATATCTAGGCAATGGTCATGTATATAGGCATCACGTCCAAAACAAGTAGATCGAAATGATTCTGTATCTACTACTATTACTCCACTCATCAACCGCTATCCAGCATGCATCTAGAGTATTAAGTAAAAACAGAGTAACGCCGTAAGCAAGATGACATAATGTAGAGGGATAAATTCATGCAATATGATAAAAAAACCATCTTGTTATCCTCGATGGCAACAATACAATGCGTGCCTTGCAACTCTTTTCGTCACTGAGTAAGGACACCGCAAGATTGAACCCAAAGCTAAGCACTTCTCCCATTGCAAGAACTACCAATCTAGTTGGCCAAACCAAAAAGATAATTCGAAGAGACTTGCAAAGATAACTCAATCATACATAAAAGAATTCAGAGAAGAATCAAATATTTTCCATAGATAATACTGGATCATAAACCCACAATTCATCGTTCTCAACAAACACACCGCAAAAAGAAGATTACATCGAATAGATCTCCACGAGAGAGGGGGACAACATTGTATTGAGATCCAAAAAGAGAGAAGAAGCCATCTAGCTACTAGCTATGGACCCGAAGGTCTGAAGTAAACTACTCACACTTCATCGGAGGGGCTATGGTGATGATGTAGAAGCCCTCCATGGTGGATGCCCCCTCCGGCGGAGCTCCGGAACAGGCCCCAAGATGGGATCTCGTGGATACAGAAGGTTGCGGCGGTGGAATTAGGTTTTTGGCTCCTGTTCTGATCATTCGGGGATACATAGGTATATATAGGAGGAAGGAGTACGTCAGTGGAGCTCCGAGGGGCCCACGAGGTAGGGGGCGCGCCCAGGGGGGCGCCCTCCACCCTCGTGACCTCCTCGGAGGCTTCTTGGAGTAGGGTCCAAGTCTCCTGGATCATGTTCGGTTGGAAAATCACGATCCCGAAGGTTTCATTCCGTTTGGACTCCGTTTGATATTCTGTTTTTTCGAAATACCGACAAAGGCAAAAAACAGCAATTCTAGGCCGGGCCTCCGGTTAATTGCTTAGTCCCAAAAGTAATATAAAAGTGGAAAATAAAGCCCAATATAGTCCAAAACAGTAGATAAAGTAGCATGGAGCAATCAAAAATTATAGATACGTTGGAGACGTATAACTTGTCCGGCTGATCCCTTTGCCCTCCCCCGTATTGATCAAATCATTGATGCTACGGTAGGTTGCGAGCGATTGAGCTTTTTGGATGCTTACTCTGGCTATCATCAGATCAAAATGGCAGTTAAGAACCAGGAGAAGACGGCTTTCATCACTCCGTTTGGAACCTTCTGCTATGTATCGATGCCATTTGGGCTCAAGAGTGCCCAGGCGACTTATCAGCGATGTGTACAGAATTGTCTCCACGATCAAATTGGGTGCAATGTTCATGCTTATGTGGATGACATCATGGTGAAATCTAGGGAGAAGGAAACCTTGATATCTGATTTAAAGGAGACCTTTGATAATCTTCGGGTTTATAAGATGATGCTTAACCCGGCCAAGTGTGTATTTGGTGTACCTGCAGGCAAGCTTTTGGGTTTTCTGGTCTCAAACAGAGGCATTGAAGCTAACCCGGAGAAGATCAAGGCAATCACCTCTTTGGCTAAACCGGCGTGCATCAATGATGTTCAGCGACTGGCGGGTCGTGTTGCTGCTTTAAGCCGGTTCGTAAGCCGGTTAGGTGAGAAGGCCCTACCGCTGTATCAGATGATGAAGAAAACGGACACTTTTATCTGGAGTGATGCTGCTAATACTGCCTTTGAAGGTCATCCTATCATGGTGGTAAGCTCTGCCCCCTTAGGAGACATCATACATAATAGGGAGGCCACAGACGAGTCGCCAAGTGGGCCATTGAGCTTGGGCCTCATGGCTTGAAATACATGCCTCGGACTGCTATCAAGTCTCAAGCCCTGGTGGATTTTATCAATGATTGGACAGAGTTGCAGGCACCCGAGGAGAAGCCAGATAACACATATTGGACTATTCACCTTGATGGGTCCAGGCAGTTAGAAGGCTCGGGGGCTGGAGTTGTTTTAACTTCCCCTCGAGGTGACAAATTTTGTTATGTGCTCTGGCTTATATTTCCTTGTACTAAAAATGCAGCTGAGTATGAAGCTTTACTCCATGGTCTCCGGATGGCCAAAGAGATGAATTTGAGCCGGGTAAGGTGCTTGGGCGACTCGGATCTCATGGTTCAACAGGTGTCAGGCAAGTGAGACTCCAAGGATCCCCTTATGGCAGCTTACCATTGTGAAGTTGATGCTGTGGCTAGGTACTTCAAAGGTTATTAAGTGGAGCACATTGATCGAAGGAAGAATGAGGCGGCTGATGCTTTAAGCCGGCTGGGATCTCAGCGTAAGCCAGTGCCGCCTAACACCTTTCTCGACGTTTTGCATAATCCTTCTGTCAAGGTACCTACAAAGGAAGAACTAGCAGTGCCGGACCCGGAGGCACAACTGGTGGCAGCTCTTCACGTCATGTCGGATTGGACAGTGCCATATTTGGCCTATATGACCCGGGGAGAGTTGCCTGAGGATGAGACCTTGGCGAGACAAATCATCAGGCGGTCCAAATCAATGACGATTGTGCATGGCGAGTTACATCACCGCAGTGTCACTGGGGCGTTCCAACATTGTGTGTCGCCTACGGAGGGTCAGGAGATACTTCGTGAGATCCATGAAGGAGATTGTGGTCATCATGCCGGCTCAAAATCTCTTGTGGCCAAGGCTTTTCGTCATGGTTTCTATTGGCTGACGGCTCATGCTGATGCGGAGGATCTAGTCCGCAAATGTGATGGATGTCAAAAATTCTCACGACGAGCTCATGTGTCGGCTCAAGAGTTGAGGATGATTCCAATTACTTGGCCGTTCGCAGTCTGGGGGCTTGACATGGTTGGACCTTTCAAGAGGTCTAAGGATAAAAAGACACACCTCTTGGTGGCAGTGGATAAGTTTACAAAGTGGGTTGAGGCAGGGCCAGTCAGTAAGTGTGATGCAGCCACGGCGGTTTAGTTCATGAAAAAGGTGATCTTTCATTTTGGTTTTCCACACAGCATCATAACTGATAATGGCACTAATCTCTCCAAGGGTGCCATGGAAGAGTTCTGTCAACGAGAACATATCCGGCTTGATGTTTCGGCTGTTACTCATCCACAATCCAATGGTCAAGCAGAAAGAGCTAATCAGGAGATCCTGAAGGGTATCAAACCCCGGCTCTTGGTCCCCTTACAGCGGACTCCGGGTTGTTGGGTGGAGGAGTTACCCTCTGTACTGTGGAGCATCAACACTACGCCTAACAGATCTACAGGATACACACCTTTCTTCATGGTGTATGGAGCAGAGGCAGTCCTGCCAAGTGACATCCGACACGATTCACCCCGCATGGCGGCTTACGTTGAGGCTGATAACGAAAAAGCTCGTCAGGATGCACTTGAATTGTTGGATGAGGAGCGAGACTTGGCAATAGCCCACTCGTCGATTTATCAGCAAGACATGCGCCGCTATCACAGCCGCCGGGTTAGAAGCAGAACCTTTCAGGAAGGCGACTTAGTGCTCCAGCTCATCTAGGATTAGTCTGATATGCACAAGCTATCCCCTCCTTGGGAAGGACCCTTTGTGGTCAGCAAGAATTTGAACAGCGGGTCATACTACCTTATTGATGTTCGAGAGCACAAAGACTCACATGAATCGGAGGAGGAGACCCGCCGACCATGGAATATCGCCCATCTTCGGCCTTACTATACTTGAGCCACCTGCTCTCAAGATGTATATATTTTTGACGATGTATATGTTATATGAAGCAATAAAGCAGGACCTCTGTTCTTTTCACCCTCAAAGGTTTACATGTCTTCTTTATCAGGTGGTGGAAACAACTAACAGGGAGCGGATCATATCTGAATCCGGCTTTCCCTTTGGTCCAGCTATGATCATATCTGAATCTAGCCATGATCACTTGGGGGCTTCCTGTTCAAACATAGGTCGTATCCAAACCAAAGAGAACATAGCTGTCGATACCCACTTGATCGGCATACTGCCAAACCCACTTGGGGGCTTCTTGATCATATTTGAATCATAGCTTAACCCCTTTGGGTCTGACGTGGATCGTATTCGAATCAGCGTCATTAAACAACTATTATGGTCACTTGGGGGCTTCCTGTTCAAACATAGGTCATATTCGAACCAAACAGAACATAGCTGTCGATACCCACTTGATCGGCATCGCCAAAGCCACTGGGGGCTATATGACCGTATTCGAATCTTAGCTTAACCCCTTTGGAACGGTTCACTGATCGTATTCAAATCAGAAGCCTTTTAAATTTTGTTTATTATTCATCATACTTTGTAAGTGTAAATGTTTGACTATAGTGAGGCCTTTCTCGAAGGTACTATGGGGTTCTCGTTCCACCGGTTTAATATTGGTCACTTTAGTTGTTAAGGGCCAGGTGAACATCATATGTGCCAACTTTCAGGAGTTAAACTTACCCTCATGATTTAGGTCACATAAACCGGCGAGATTACCAAAAGGATCGCAGGTATGCTATTGTGATTATGTTTAACAAATATAATCATAAACTGGCCTTTATATGATGTTTTGGTTTGCAGTCCGGGTTATCAGTACCTTATGTGACCCCCAATGCATAAATCGCCAAGGGAATTTTGCTTGTTTTATATGCAGGATAAGGCAAGCAAATTTTTTAACATCAAGGAAATAAAAGATCAACATAAGCTGGAAGTATATAGCGAAGGCGGCTTACGAAAGTATTAAGCGCCATAAACATGCGCGAAGGCATGACAAAAATTGAGAGGTTTTTCTACCCTATTACAAGACTCCCCGAGTATGAATAATGAAGCATTGTTTTCGCAAAGTCATAAATGCCTGGCGGTTCACTCCGTTGGTTGGCTTGAAGATTCCAGGTTATCCTTCTCCGCCTCTCCGTCGGTTGCCCTGTCCTGGAAGGTTGACGAGGCCCAGTCAATGCCACTCAAGGCTTCAAACTCAGCTTCATCATCTATTAAACCGGCTGGGTCCACTTCAGGGGCAAAGGTATGCTTACGAGTTGGAGGGATCAGGTTGACTTCATCATAGTGAGGTGTTGGAATTATCCGGTTCTCACTGTCATAGCCCAGCTGATACTTGGTAAGGTCAGTATCGTTCCCAATGAGAGTAGCCACAGGATGTATGTCTTTCACACACGCGGTGAAGTCTGTGTCGTTGAATAAAGAGCCGTCTTCCTTCAAGCTGGGATACCCAAGAGCAATGTCTGCCGGGTCTAACTATGGAAGCCACGCCTTGGCCCGGCTCAATGCGGCTATTGCCCCGGCTCTGGCAGATGCCCGTCTTAGTTCTTGGACCCGCTGGGGTAGCACGGCAAGCCGCTTTAGCACATCTTGCAGGAGATGGGGAACGTCATTTGATAAAGCCACAACGGCCAAAGCACGTTGTGACCCGGTGTACAGTTGTTCCACTAGAGTGTAAACCGCTTTTAGTTTGATCAACATGTTCTGCTTGAGGTTTGTGCTCCTGGGGCCTGCGTTCATACACATAAGGTGAAGCCGGAGATAACAATTAAAATAGTCATCAGAGGAAGGATTGCAACATTTGAGGTTATATATAGTAACTTACCGAAGATTGCTGAGACCATTTGAGATATCTGGCGCTTTAAGCCGGACAGCTCGGCTGTTGCTTCTGCAAGTGATGTTTCTGCTGTCTCGACCCGGGTTACTAGTGAGGTCTTCTCATCAGCCCAGATTTTCTTTTCCGCCTCAAAGTTCTTCTTCAACTTCTCTGGTTCAGAGACGCTGAATTCAAATTTGGAGTTGGCCTTTTGGATTTCAAGTTCTTGAGCTGCCAGGCGGCTCTTCAGGTCAGCTATCTCCGACTCAAATTGACTTATGGTGGCCTGCATTGATGTCGGGTTATAGTCAGAATCATGGTAAGATAACATTAAGTCCCAAGCACTTTGCAAGCAAAGATACTTGATACTTGGGGGCTAATGTATGCTGAAGAATTTTAACTTACAATGCCGGTTCATGGAAATTAAGTCCCAAGCACTTTGCAAGCAAAGATACTTGACACTTGGGGGCTAATGTGTATCGCAAGTTCAAGGTATCATGTTACAACCGGGGTAAATATCTTCTTTCTAAACCGGACAAAGCAATGCTAAGCAGTTTTTCTAAGTCTACAGCATATTTATTCATAAGCAATAGACTTGGGGGCTGATACAGTAAGTATGATACAGTAAGTATGTGGACTTGATGGCTCCACGACTAAGTCCTTTCACTAGGACATCTGACGTGACAATTCCACGACACACCGCAAAAGAATATTACATCGGATAGATCTCCAAGAACATCGAGGAGAACATTGCATTGAAGATCAAAGAGATAGAAGAAGCCATCTAGCTACTAGCTATGGACCCGTAAGTCTGTGGTAAACTACTCATGCTTCAGCGGAAGGGCAATAGGGTTGATGTAGAAGGCCTGCATGATCAAATCCTTCTCCAAAAGATTGTCGGAAAAGTCACCAAGATGAGATCTCACGGGCACAAAAGGTTACGATGGCAGAGAAGTATTTTGGTGGACGCTTCTGGTGGTTTGGGAATATTTTTGAATTTATAGGCCAAAGATTAGGGTTGGAGGACTCCTGGGGGCACCACAAGCCAGGGGGCGCGCCCTGGGGGCTTATGGAGCCCTCAGGACTCTTCTTCCTTCCTCTCCAAGTCCTACGGGTGTCTTCTGGTCCAAGAAAAAACATTGCAAAAGTTTTGTTCCCTTTGGGCTCCATATTCCTTTTCTGTAAAACTCACAAACAAGGAAAAAACAGAAACTGGCAATGGGTTCTAGGTTAATAAGTTAGTCTCAGAAATAATATAAAATAACATATTAATGCATATAAAACATCCAAAACAGATAATATAATAACATGGAACAATCAAAAATTATAGATACGTTGGAGACGTATCAACACCCCCAAGCTTAATTCTCACTCGTCCTCAAGTAGGTAAATGATAAAAACAGAATTTTTGATGTGGAATGCTACCTAACATATTCCATGTAATCTTCTTTATTGTGTCATGAATATTCAAATCCATAAGATTCAAAACAAAAGATTAATATTGACATAAAAACAATAATACTTCAAGCATATTAACAAGGTAATTATGTCTTCTCACAATAACATGGCCAAAGCAAGTTTATCCCTACAAAATCATATAGTCTGGCTATGCTCCATTTTCATCACACAATGTATTAAATCATGCACAACCCCAATGACAAGCAAAGCAATTGTTTCAAACTTTTGATGTTCTCAAACCTTTTCAACTTTCACGCAATACATGAGCGTGAGCCATGGATATAGCACTATAGGTGGAATAGAATATGGTGGTTGTGGAGAAGAGAAAAAGAAGGAGAAAGTTTCACATCAACTAGGCGTATTAACGGGCTATGGAGATACCCATCAATAGATATCAATGTGAGTGAGTAGGGATTGCCATGCAACGGATGCACTAGAGCTATAAGTGTATGGAAGCTCAAAAAGAAACTAAGTCGGTGTGCATCCAACTTGCTTGCTCACGAAGACCTAGGGAAATTTGAGGAAGCCCATCATTGGTATATACAAGCCAAGTTCTATAATGAAAAATTCCCACTACTATATGAAAATGATAAAATAGGAGACTCTGTATCATGAAGATCATGGTGCTACTTTGAAGCACAAGTTTGGGAAAATGGTAGTAGCATTGCCCCTTCTCTCTTTTCTCTCTTTTTTTGTGGGCTTCTTTGACCTCTTTTTTTTCGTCCGGAGTCTCATCCCGACTTGTGGGTGAATCATAGTCTCCATCATCCTTTCCTCACATGGGACAATGCTCTAAAAATGATGATCATCACACTTTTATTTACTTACAACTCAAGAATTACAACTCGATACTTAGAACAAAATATGACTCTATATGAATGCCTCCAGCGGTGTGCCGGGATGTGCAATGACTCAAGAGTGACATGTATGAAAGAATAATGAAAGGTGGATTTGCCACAAATACGATGTCGACTACATGATCATGCAAAGCAATATGACAATGATGGAATGTGTCATAATAAAATGGAACGGTGGAAAGTTTCATGGCAATATATCTCGAAATGGCTATGGAAATGCCATAATAGGTAGGTATGGTGGCTGTTTTGAGGAAGGTATAAGGTGGCTGTATGGTACCGTCGGAAGTTGCGCGACACTAGAGAGGCTAGCAATGCTGGAAGGGTGAGAGTGGGTATAATTCATGGACTCAACATTAATCATAAAGAACTCACATAATTATTGCAAAAATATTAGTCATTGAAAAAAGTACTACACGCATGCTCCTAGGGGGATAGATTAGTAGGAAAAGACGATCGCTCATCCCCGACCGCCACCCAGAAGGAAGACAATCAATAAATAAATCATGCTACGACTTCATCACATAACGGTTCACCATACATGCATGCTATAGGAATTACAAACTTTAACACAAGTATTTCTCCCATTCACAGTTACTCACTAGCATGACTCTAATATCACCATCTCTATATCTCAAAACAATCATAAAGAATCAAACTTCTCATAGTATTCAATGCACTTTATATGAAAGTTTTTATTATATCCCTCTTGGATGCCTATCATATTAGGACTAAATTCATGACCAAAGGAAATTACCATATTGTTTAAAAAGGACTCTCAAAATAATATAAGTGAAGCATGAGAGTTCAATAATTTCTACAAAATAAAAACCACTATCGTGCTCTAAAAAGATATAAGTGAAGCACTAGAGCAAAATTGCCTAGCTCAAAAGATATAAGTGAAGCACATAGACTATTCTAATAAATCACGATTCATGTGTGTCCCCCTCAAAAGGTGTGTACGGGAAAGATGATTGTGGAAAACTAAAAAGTAAAGACTCATATCATACAAGACGCTCCAAGCAAAACACATATCATGTGGTGAATAAAAATATAGCCTCAACTAAAGTTACCGATAGACGAAGAAGAAAGAGGGGGTGCCTTCCGGGGCATCCCCAAGCTTAGGCTTTTGGTTCTCCATGAATATTACCTTGGCGTGCCTTGGGCATACCCAAGCTTAGGCTCTTGCCACTCCTTATTCCATAGTCCATCAAATCCTTACCCAAAACTTGAAAACTTCGTAACACAAAACTCAACAGAAAATCTTATAAGCTCCGTTAGTATAAGAGAATAAGTCACCACTTTTTGTACTGTTATGAACTCATCTTTATTTATATTGGTTTAATATCTATTGTATTCCAACTTTTCCATGGTTCATACCCCCCTGATACTACCCATAGATTCATCAAAATAAGCAAACAACACATAGAAAACAGAATCTGTCAAAAACAGAATAGTCTGTAGCTATCAGAGAACTTCAAATACTTGTGTAACTCCAAAAATTCTGAAAAATTAGGACAATCTGGGAATTGTTTTAATTAATCTTGTGTAAAAAATTCAGATCAAAATCACGCTTCTGTGAATTATGAAAAATATTTTTCTGGGCACAAAAGATTTTGTTTTTCAGCAAGATCAAATCAACTATCATCGTAAGCCATCCCAAAGGTCTTACTTGGCACAAACACTAATTAAACATAAAAACACATATAACCAGAGGCTAGATGAATTATCTATTGAAAAACTGAACCAAAAAGCAAAGAACAAAAATAAAATTAGGTTTCCTCCCAACAAGCGCTATTGTTTAACGCCCTTAGCTAGGCATAAACTCACATAAATAGATCTAGGTATTGTCATCTTTCGTATGCAATCCCTCAATTGCACACTTATAAACCCTAGGAGTTTCTCAAATTTTATCAATAATCACACTCCCAGGCAAGAAATCAAGAAATTCACTTGTAGCAATAGGTTCCTTCATAATATTAACAAAATTAGGGTGAACACTTATCATCTTAAGATCCTCGTTTTCCTTACTAGAAGTTTCACCTCTATTTTTAGGAACATAAATAAACTTGGTAGCTTTTGTAGGAGGAAGATCAGGAGGAGTTTTAACAGAAGCAAAACAGGAACCTAAGTTGGTAATAATATCTTCTAGCTTGCCAATTCTAGTAGAATCTTGATCTATCTTTTCATTAACTATGTGTTCCTTTTCCCTAAGATTCTTTAAAGTGACTCCTACCTTAGATCCATATTGAGTGATATGATTATGAATCTTTTTATCCAAGTTTTCTATCGACTCTATGGTAGCAATTTTATTCTCAATAATATCAAGCCTTTCACTGGTACGCATTGGTGTTATACAAACGGTTTTAAACCCCTTTCCGAAATGACATTTGGAAACGTCGCCTAGTGAGTGTGAGCGATTAGGGGGTCCTTCCCACACGACACAGAAACCGTGGGGGATATGCCCTCCTGGCACACACGCTCGACAAAATGAGGTCGTGTGCGACCAGCGAGCGAGCAAATACGGTTATACGTACAATAGTGCTAAAAAACTATAATTGTACAGGCGAAATCATTTCCAGTCGTAAGTACATCCCACATAGTCAGTCCCCGCGAAACGTTTTCCTTCGTATATACATCCTACACAGTCGTTGCAAGGAAAACATTTCCGTTCGTAGGTACATCACACATAATTTTCCCTGTTAAATCGTTTGTGATGGCGTTCCCGTCGCACACAATATTAAAATTTTATTGTTTGTGTTAGTGAATGCATCACACATGGTGCATAGAAGAAACTGTGTGACAAAGGTTGTCTATCACACACAGTTTTTATGCGGTAAACGTTTGCGCAAGGTGGCCTAACGCAAACAGTTTTGAAGAGAATGTCATGTGTGATTGTTCATCGATCCAACACGGTTTATTCCTAGAAACTGTATGCGTTGCCTTAGGTCATCGCCCACGGTATTTTCTCAATAACCGTTTGCAATAGCAAAAACTAATTAGCAGGCTAATTCGCCATTAGCAGGCTAATTACTCTATTATTAATAATCCATTTATTAATCTAATTGACATTCATGTTAAACACATAATATATTTTATTCCCATATTAAGGAAGCAGGATTTCATAATTGAAATACATCAGAGTACAACATGATATAGCTTCATCACTCAGCTACCCCATTACACAACTGCACCAGCACCAAGTTTCACATGCAACATCTAGAACCTTTCGAATTAGCATCATAGACGGTACATAGACAGATGCATCTCATCGGGAAAACTGCTAAAGCGGAAGGCGAATATTGAGCCTTCATTGATGTTGAAAGGTCTTTGCAACTTTAGGTCAGTGTCTGTGGATGATTGACCGTCCATCCTTCGTCCTCTTCAGTAACACTTCAATATTGAACCGTGGGTGTTGTATGAATACCTTCCTCGCCTCCTGTCCATACAGGTGGTTTGAGAGGTAATCATCAGTGAACTATTTTGGAAAGGCCTGAAAAAAAGGATGTGCATAAATATCTTCTCTATATTGGAAATGGGGTAAAGGAATAAAAAGACAAGGTATAATAGTTAGTGAGCTGATGTCTTCTTCATTATGCAGACAAAGATCTTGTTGTTTTTTGTCGCTAATTTCTTTATCCTAACAATCTTTCTGAGTTTCTTGACTTGACTGATATTCATGGACAACTCATTTCCCCATATGCAAAAAGGGTCGAACAGTGGGTCAAAACCTCTGATAGCAGGACCTACATGTGCAAGACCAAATTGTTTAAAACCTAGGTATTAGAATGGTTCCTGCAATTGCACAATAATGTGCTATTAGACAAAGGACCATGCATGTGCAAACCTCGATTGTAAACCTCAGTGCTTCCCATTGCTTACGTGCAGCACATATAAGTTAGTTAGTGATCAGGTTAAGTGAGGGTCCGCATGCTATTAGTAAAATATGTTGATGAAAAATAAGCACATTGGAGAACTGAACCAAGAAGTTAACTAAACACCACAACAAATGAACCAAACATAACTGGGCACCACATTGCACAATATAACATACTCCTAATAGAAGATCAGACAGTTAACCAAACCAAGCATGCTTTACAACTTGGAAATAGAGCAATTGTATTTGTTTCTCATGTATTTAGTATAGCCAAATTCAATTTATTTCTCACATGGTATACAATAACAAAATGCACCCACAACAATTGAACATCACATTGCAGAATGGAACCAAATAGTTAACTAAACACCACAACAAATGAACCAAACGTTAACTGAGCACCACATTGCACAATGTATAACATACTAGAAGATCAAATAGTTAACCAAACCAAGCATGCTTGACAACTTGGAAATATAGCAATTGGATTTGTTTCTCATGTATTTTGTAAAGAAAAATTCGATTTATTTCTCACATGGAAGACAATACAAAATTGCACCCTGAAGAATTGAACATCACATTTGCAGAATTGAACCAAACAGTTAACTGAACACGACAACTAATTAACCAAAGAGTTAATAAGTGAGAACCACATTGCACGACATATAGAACATATACACTAGAGCAACAGATTGCACGGTAAAAGTAGATAGCACAATTCACTAGAATTTGTTAAGGAAAGGCAGGAGCGGCACACGCAATGGGTAAATCGAGCATGCTTAACCGGCATAGCTAGAAAAATGGCAAGGTGCTCCTCCAAGATCTGCGGGTCGGCACGAATGGCAGCCATCGTGACCTCATCCGAGCGTGCGGCCACGATTTGCTTCTCCGCTGCCAATTGGTCCTTGAGATTCTGGCTATACTGCATGCACCCTGGCTTAGGACGATGCTTATTTGGTGGAGGGGTCGGTGATTTGGGTGGAAGGTGTCGTGCTCATGCCAGCGGTCGGGGCATGTGGGATGTGGAAGGAGGAAGAGGATGGGGGTCGGGTGTGGATTACCTGCCTGGATAGGCGAGGCCGAGCAGCGTGAAGGAGGGTCGCCGGTGAGGAGGGCGACACTGCAAGCAAGGAGTGAAGGTTTCAACTTGGAAAGGAAGACAGAAACAGGGGAAATGTGGCTTTTGGTAAGGGGGGGGGGGAGGTAGATATTTCCGCGGAAGCTGAAAATTTGGAATCGCTTCAGTGAAAAAACTGGCGCGTAAAGTGTCATCATTCACGATCCCTTATTCAGAACTGTGTACGATATGTGAACATCACAAACGATTCAGATAGCTTAACTCGTGTGCGATGAGTTTGAATGTCAGGTTCCAATTTCCCTGGTTATAGTGCTCATCCACGTCATTGCATAATTTGAGTACACAAAGGAGACTACAACACACCCACACTTCTTAATCGAGCAAGTTCAGCAATTAAATAGAGCTAGCTGG
The DNA here is from genome assembly GCF_002162155.2 of Triticum dicoccoides. Classification (NCBI taxonomy): domain Eukaryota; kingdom Viridiplantae; phylum Streptophyta; class Magnoliopsida; order Poales; family Poaceae; genus Triticum; species Triticum dicoccoides. Next base: position 528,761,947 of record NC_041387.1, on the reverse strand, counting down.
CCTAAACATTACTCTAACAAATTAAAGATCAGCGCTCTCAATTAAACAAAACAAAGAGTACTACTACGACTGGTGCTCGTTGATCTCCGCCACCTCCTTCATGTCTAGCTCGTGCCCGACGGTCGACTAGGGAAGGGGCTCCATGGCATCCATTGCACCATACTCGGCAAACATCTCACTATCTGCGTCCGCCATCTCTTTGGAAAAGGCCACCACGAGCTGGGCGTGGGAGACCGCCATCTGGGCTCTGGCAGGCTCTGTCGTGGCAAGGTATGCCGCGCAGGAACGGACGACTGCTCAAACGCTCTCGGCGATTGCCAACTCTTCGGTCGTGGGTTGCCGACCGTTGTCGGAGAAGCTTATTTCGATTTGTGCAGTGATTGCCACGAGCTGGGCGTGGGCGGCCTTGACATGACCCTGGGCGGCCTCTATCAGGGCTAAGGCCGCCGCTGCGAAATGGACAGCTGTTGTGCCGCTCTCGCCAGTTGCTATCCCCGAGGCAGATGTTGCTGTCGCCGCCTGAGAAGCAACAACGGCCATTTGGGCTGCCTTGGCCGCCTGGTCACAGATTCCGGTCGCCCTCACGAAGCTTGTTAGCATGCGCCTGGCGGCTGCGGCCGCGCTCTCGCCGGAGTGGGCCGCCGAAGTTGCCCTCGGGACACGGGTCCACGTCCCCATCTTTCACTGGTGATGATTGAATAGTGAAATGATATTTGGGGAGCAAGCTAGTGTGCTTAACCTGCCGGCTGTGGACTGTAGCCGACGAACCTTCTCGCGTAAGCCATAGGCGTACTATACATCAACGATGCTCGAGGATATTTTGTACTGCATCTCACACGTTGGTGATAATAAACTGTGTGGGATCTACTTGAATTTTCATCTTGATTTGAATTACATAATGGGGTCACAACTGCAAAGGATGGTGTTTGAATTGCTAGAACTTCTATCTGTAGTGAACATGCAACTATAGGTGTGTCATCAAATTTTTGGAATTATTCAGGGTTCATTTGGACATTTTTATACAGTAACTTGGTTTTCTAGGCATTTTAGGTGCACAATTCAAAATTAAACCCCATGCGCATGCTCCGGTGCACCAAAATGGGATGTAAAATGATACATGTGTCCATGGGTTGATGCTTACATCCCATTCAAGAAATGGGGATGAATTTCAAACACCACGGCACCGTGGCTCTCCGGCAAACGTTGAGGTGCTTACTTTTGTAATTCTAGTAAATACAAAACTCGTCTGAAATTCATGAACCTTGGCATGCTATCATGGAACGACATCAAGATGTTGTAGTAAAAAAATATTGTCCCATTTGGGCCAGGTTATGGTATAAGCTTCTCGGAAACCAGAGCTTCTCTCACAACAAGCATGATGGTTTCAATAGGGAACGCGCCACCTTGGGGGACGAAACGATATTGTTGCATCTTCTTACTTTCAAAAAATTTCTCGTGTCAACATAGAACAACTTGAGTGTTTGCAATTTTTTGGGATATTTCGGGGTTCACGTGGACATTTTTATACATTAACTGAGTTTTCTATGCATTCATGTGCATAATTCAAATTCGAACTACATGCACATGCTCAGTGCATATAAACGGTTTGAAAAATCAAATGTGTGTCATTGGTTGCAACCTTAGGTCCCATGCAAGAAATGGGAATGAATGTCAAACACCTTTGCCACCGTCGCTCGGCCGCTAACATTGAGATACATGGTTTTAAAATTCTAGTAAATAAAAAACTTGTTTGAAATTCATGAAACTTGACATGCTATCATGGAACGAGAGCAACATGCAGTGGTAAAAATATTGTCCCATTTGGGGCAGGTTGGGGTATAAGCTTCTCACAAACCAGAGCTTCTCGCAACAAGCCTCATGGTTACGGTAGGAAACATTTTGCCTTTCTGGGCGAAACGATATTCGTTGCCTCTTCTTGATTTCAATTTTTGCTCTAGTGTCAACATAGAACAACATGAGTGTTGTGTTAAATTTTGGAATTTTTCGGGGTTCGTTTGGACATTTTATGCATTAATTGACCTTTCAATGCATTCATGTGCATAATTCAAATTTGAACTACATGCACATGCTCTAATGCATATAAATTGGTTGAAAATTCAAATTTGTCTCCTTGGTTGCATGCTTAGGTCCCATGCAAGAAATGGGAATGAATGTCAAACACCCTGCCACCGTCACTCGGCCACAAACATTGAGATACCTGATTTTTAAATTATAGTAAATCCAAAACTCGTCTATAATTCATGAAACATGGCATGCTATCATGGAGCGGCATCAACATGTCGTCGTAAAATTTTTGTCCCATTGGGGCAGGTTTGGGTATAAGCTTATCACAAACCAGAGCTTCACACAACAAGCCTGATGGTTTGGTTGGGAACGTTTCACCTTTCTGGACGAAATGATAGCCGTTGCCTCTTCTTGATTTAAATTTTTTCTCTAGTGTCAACATAGAATAACATGAATGTTGTGTTAAATTTTGGAATTTTTGGGGTTCGTTAGCACATTTCTTATGCATTAATTGAGTTTTCCATGCATTTATGTGAATAATTCAAATTTGAACTACATGCACATGCTCTAATGCATATAAATTGGTTGAAAATTCAAATATTTGTCCTTGGTTGAATGCTTATGTCCCATGCAAGAAATGGGAATGAATGTCAAACACCCTGCCACCGTCACTCGGCCGCAAACATTGAGATACCTGGTTTTTAAATTCTAGTAAATCCAAAACTCGTCTGAAATTCATGAAACCTGGCATGCTATCATGGAATGGCACCCAACATGCCATGGTAATTTTTTGTCCCATTTGGGGTAGGTTTGGGTATAAGCTTCTCACAAACCAGATCTTCTCACAACAAGCTTGATGGTTTCGGTAGGGAACGTGCCACCTTTGGTGACGAAACGATACCCGTTGCCTGTTATTGCTTTCAAAAATCTTCTAGTGTCAACATAGAACAACAAGAGTGTTGTGTTCAATTTTGGAATTTTTGGGGTTCGTTTGGACTTTTTTATATATTAACTGGGTTTTCTAGGCATTTTATGTGCATAATTCACCATGAGCTCCTTGAGCTCCTGGCTATACTGCGTGCACCATGGCTTAGGGTGACGCCTATTTGGTGGAGGGGTCGGTGATTTGGGTGGAAGGTGTTGCGCCGGTGGTCAGGGCATGTGGGATGTGGAAGGAGGAGGAAGATGGGGGTCGGGTGTGGATTACCTGCCTAGATAGACGAGGCCGAGCATCATGAAGGAGGGTCACCGGCGAGGAGGTGGCACTGCAAGCATGGTGTGAAGGCTTCAACTTGGAAAGGAAGGCGGAAACAGGGGAAATGTGGCTTTTGGTAAGGGGGAGAGGCGGGGAGGTAGATATTTCCGCAGAAGCCGAAAATTTTGAATTGGCTTCAACGAAAAAACTAGCGCGCAAAGTGTCATCAGACACAGTCCCATGTATATTCAGAACTGTGTATGATATGTGAACATCACAAACGATCAGATAGCTTAACCCGTGTTTGATAAGTTTGAAGGTCAAAATTTTTGGTTCCAATTTCCCTGGTTACAATGGTCATCCATGTCCTTGCATAATTTGGGTACACAAAGGAGACTACAGCACACCCACACTTCTTAATCGAGCAAGTTCAGCAATCAAACAGTGCTAGCTGACATAAACATTACTCTAAACAAATTAAAGACCGACGCTCTTAATTAAACAAAACAAAGAGTACTACTACGGCTGGTGCTCGTCGATCTCCGCCGCCTCCTCCATGTCCAGCTCGCACCCGATGGTCTCCTGTGGAAGGGGCTCCATGGCATACATTACACCATACTCGGCAAGCATCTCACCATCCCCATCCGCCATCTCTTTGGAAAAGGCCACCACGAGCTTTGCGTGGGCGGCCGCGATCTGGGCTTAGACGGGCTCTGTCGTGGCAAGGTATGCGACAGAGGAAAGGATGGCTACCCGAACACTCTCGGCGATTGCCAACTCATTAGCCGTGGGTTGCCGACCATTGTCGTAGAAGCTTCGTTCTATTTGTGCGCTGACCGCCACGAGCTGGGCATGGGCGGCCTCGACATGGTTGTGGGCGGCCTCCATCAGGGCTAAGGCCGCCACTGCGAAACGGACAGCTGTTGTGCCGCTCTCACCGGTTGCTATCCCCAAGGCAGATGTTGCTGCCACCACCCGAGAAGCAACAACTATCGTTTGGGCTACCTTGGCCGCCCGGTCGCAGATTGCGGCCGCGCTCATGCACCTTGTTAGCATGCGCATGGTGGCTGCGGCCACGCTCTCGCCGGAGTGCTCCACTGGAGTTGCCCTCACGAAGCGGGTCCATGTCCCCATCTTTCACCGGCGACGGTTGAACAGTGAAATGATATTTGGGGAGCGAGCTAGTGTGCTTGACAAGCCAGCTATGGACTGTAGCCGATGCACCTTCTCGCGTAAGCCATAGGCGTATTATAAACCGACGGTGCTCCAGGACATTTTGTGTTGGGGAACGTAGTAATTTCAAAATTTTCCTACGCACACGCAAGATCATGGCGATGCATAGCAACGAGAGGGGAGAGTGTCGTCTACATACCCTCGTAGACCGAAAGCGGAAGCGTTAGAGCAACGCGGTTGATGTAGTCGTACGTCTTCACGGCCCGACCGATCAAGCACCGAAACTACGGCACCTCCGAGTTCTAGCACACGTTCTGCTCGATGACGTCCCTCAAACTCTGATCCAGCCGAGTGTCGAGGGAGAGTTCTGTCAGCACGACGGCGTGGTGACGATCTTGATGTTCTACCGACGCAGGGCTTCCCCTAAGCACCGCTATGATATTATCGAGGTGGATTATCGTGGAGGGGGGCACCGCACACGGCTAAGAGATCCAAGGGATCAATTGTTGTTATGCCTAGAGGTGCCCCCCTGCCCCCGTATATAAAGGAGCAAGGGGGAGGGGCGGCCGGCCTAGGAGGGGGCGCGCCAAGGGGAGTCCTACTCCCACCGGGAGTAGGACTCCCTCCTTCCTTGTTGGAGTAGGAGAAGGGGAAAGAGGGGGAGAGGAAGAAGGAAAAAGGGGCTGCGCCCCTTGTCCAATTCGTACCAGAGGGGGGGGGGCACAGGCCTCCTTCCTTTTGGCCTCTCTCCTCTATTCCCGTATGGCCCAATAAGGCCCATATACTCTCTGGCGAATTCCCGTAACTCTCCGCTACTCCGAAAAATACCCGAATCACTCGGAACCTTTCCGAACTCCGAATATAGTCGTCCAATATATCGATCTTTACATCTCGACCATTTCAAGACTCCTCGTCATGTCCCTGATCTCATCCGGGACTCCGAACTCCTTCGGTACATCAAAACTCATAAACTCATAATATAACTCTCATTGAAACCTTAAGCGAGCGGACCCTACGGGTTAGAGAACAATGTAGACATGACCGAAACACGTTTCCAGTCAATAATCAATAGCGGAACCTGGATGCTCATATTGGCTCCTACATATTCTATGAAGATCTTTATCGGTCAAACCGCATAACAACATACGTTGTCCCCTTTGTCATCGGTAGGTTACTTGCCCGAGATTCGATCGTCGGTATCCAATACCTAGTTCAATCTCGTTACCGGCAAGTCTCTTTACTCGTTACGTAATGCATCATTCCGTAACTAACTCATTAGCTACATTGCTTGCAAGGCTTATAGTGATGTGCATTACCGAGAGGGCCCAGAGATACCTCTCCGACAATCGGAGTGACAAATCCTAATCTCGAAATACGCCAACCCAACATGTACCTTCAGAGACAACTGTAGAGCTCCTTTATAATCACCTAATCACGTTGTGACGTTTGGTAGCACACAAAGTGTTCCTCCGGTAAACGGGAGTTGCATAATCTCATAGTCATAGGAATATGTATAAGTTATAAAGAAAGCAATAGCAACATACTAAACGATCAAGTGCTAAGCTAACAGAATGGGTCAAGTCAATCACATCATTCTTCTAATGATGTGATCTCGTTAATCAAATGACAACTCATGTCTATGGTTAGGAAACTTAACCATCTTTGATTAACGAGCTAGTCAAGTAGAGGCACACTAGTGACACTATGTTTGTCTATGTATTCACACATGTATTATGTTTCCGGTTAATACAATTCTAGTGTGAATAATAAACATTTATCATGATATAAGGAAATAAATAATAACTTTATTATTGCCTCTAGGGCATATTTCCTTCATTTTGTACTACATCTCACGCGGTTGGTGATAATAAACTGTGTGGGGTCTACTTGATTTTTCATCTTGATTTGAATTACATAATGGGGTCATAGCGGCAATGGACGGTGTTTGAATTACTAGACCTTTTATCTCTAGTGAACATGCAACTATATGTGTGTCTTGAAAAATTGGAATTATTCAGGGTTCGTTTGGACATTTTATACATTAAATTGGTTTTCTAGCCATTTCAGGTGCACAATTCTAAATTAAACTACATGCACATGCTCTGGTGCACCAACATGGGTTGTAAAATCATATATGTGTCCATGGGTTTAGGCTTATGTCCCATGCAAGAAATGGGGATGAATTTCGAACACCATGGCACCATGGCTCTCCGGCAAACGTTGAGGTACTTGCTTTTGGAATTCTATTAAATCCAAAACCCGTCTGAAATTCATGAACCTTGGCAAGCTATCGTGGAATGACATCAAAATGCTGGGGTAAACAATATTGTCCCATTTGGGGCAGGTTATGGTATAAGCTTCTCACAAACGAGAGCTTCTCACAAGAAGCCTCATTGTTCTGTTAGGGAAACGTGTCACCTTTGTGGACAAAACGATATTCGTCACCAGTTGTTCCTTTCAATTTTTTTCCTAGTGTCAATATAGAACAACAGGAGTGTCATGTTAAATTTTGGATTTTTTTGGGGATCATTTGGACATTTTTATATGTTAATTGAGTTTCTAGGCATTTATGTGCATAATTCAAAATTGAACTACATGCACATGCTCCAATCCATAAAAATGGGTTGCAAAATCAAATGTTTGTTCTTGGTTGCAAGTTTAGGTCACATGCAAGAAGTGAGAATGAATGTCAAACACCTTGATATTGTCGCTCGACCGCTAACATTGAGATACATGGATTTAAAATTCTAGTAAATCGAAAACTCATCTGAAATTCATGAAACTTGCATGATATCATGGAACGGCATCGACATGCCGTGGTAAAAATATTGTCTCATTTGGGGCAGGTTTGGGTATAAGCTTCTCGCAAACCAGAGCTTCTCTCACAACAAGCCTGATGGTTTCGGTAGGGAACCTGCCACCTTGGGGGACGAAACGATATCTATTGCCTCTTCCTACTTTCAAATTTTTTCTTGTGTCAACATAGAACAACGCGAGTGTTGTGCCAATTTTTGGGATTTTTCGGGGTTCACTTGGACATTTTTATACATTAACTGAGTTTTCTATGCATTCATGTGCATAATTCAAATTTGAACTACCTGCACATGCTCCAGTGCATATAAATTGGTTCAAAATTGGAATGTGTGTCCTTGGTTACATGATTAAGTCCCATGCAAGAAATGAGAATGAATGTCAAACACCTTGCCACTGTCGCTCGGCTGCTAACATTGACATACATGGTTTTTAAATTCTAGCAAATCGAAAATGTGTCTGAAATTTATGAAACTTGACATGCCAGCATGGAACGGCATCAACATGCAGTGGTAAAAATATTGTCCCGTTTGGGGCAGGTTGGGGTATATAAGCTCCCAGATCTTCTCACAACAAGCCTCATTGTTACGGTAGGGAACGTTTTACCTTTGTGGACGAAACGATATCCGTTGCCTCTTCTTGATTTCAATTTTTTTCTAGTGTCAACATAGAACAACATGAGTGTTATGTTAATTTTAGAAATTTTTAGGGGCTCGTTTGGACATTTTTATATATTAACTGAGTTTTCTACGTATTTATGTGCATAATTCAAAATTAAACTACATGCACATGCTCTAATGCATATAAATTGGTTGAAAATTCAAATATGTTTCCTTGGTTGCATGCTTAGGTCCCATGCAAGAAATGGGAATGAATATCAAACACCCTGCCAGCGTCACTCGCCCGCAAACATTGAGATACCTGGCTTTTAAATTCTTGTAAATCCGAAACTCATCCGAAATTCATGAAACTTCGCATGCTATCATGGAGCGGCATCAACATGTCATGGTAAATTTTTTGTCCCATTTGGGGCAGGTTTGGGTATAAGCTTTTCACAAACCAGAGTTTCTCACAACAAGTCTGATGGTTTCGGTAGGGAACGTGCCACCTTTGGGGACGAAACGATATCCATTGCCTCTTATTGCTTTCAAAAAATTTCTAGTGTCAACATAGAACAACAGGAGTGTTGTGTTAAATTTTGGAATTTTTCGGGGTTGGTTTGGACATTTTTATACATTAACTGAGTTTTCGATGCATTTATGTGCATAATTCAAATCTAAACTAGAGGCACATGCTCTAATGCATATAAATCAGTTGAAAATTCAAATCTGTGTCCTTGGTTGCATGCTTAGGTCCCATGCAAGAAATGGGAATGAATGTCAAACACCCTGCCACCGTCACTCGGCCGCAAATATTGAGATACCTGGTTTTTAAATACTGTTAAATCCAAAACTCGTCTGAAATTCATGAAACTTGGCATGATATCATGGAGCAGCCTCAACATGTCGTGGTAATTTTTTGTCCCATTTGGGGCAGGTTTGGGTATAAGCTTCTCACAAACCAGAGCTTCTCACAACAAGCCTGATGGTTTCGATAGGGAATATGCCACTTTTGGGGACGAAACGATATCCATTGCCTCTTATTGCTTTCAAAAAATTTCTAGTGTCAACATAGAACAACATGAGTGTTGTGTTAAATTTTGGAAAATTTCAGGGTTCGTTTGGACATTTTTATACATTAACTGGGTTTTCTAGGCATTTTATGTGCATAATTAAAATTTGAACTACATGCACAAGCTCCAGTGCATATAAATTGGTTGAAAAATCAAATTTGTGTCCTTGGGGGCATGCTTAGGTCCCATGCAAGAAATGAGAATGAGTTTCAAACACAGCATTATTGACTACCGGTAAAACATTGAGATACTTTGTTTTTAAATTCTAGTAAATCCAAAACCCGTCTGAAATTCATGAAACTTGGCATGCTATCATGGAATGGAACCCAGCATTCTGTGGTAATTTTCGTGTCCATTTTGAGAGAAGGCGCACTCGAATAACAGTCAATAAAGGCATTTTGAAACAACTAGCTGCCACTCTAACATCGCAAACATTTTAGATAGAACACCCGTATGTACATTGACAGCTTCCCCAGTAAGCCAAGGAAAAATGTGCCAAGCAGGATTTGTGCAGATCTTCATCACAAACGTTTTAGATAGAACACCTATATGCAAAGTGAGAGCTATGGTCTTCTGCAGTAAGCCAAGGGAAAATTGCTGCGCAGGATTTGTGCATCTCTTCAGCACAAACAGTTCAGATTGAATAAGGTATGCAAAGCGAGACTTCGGCGCTAAGCCAAGAGAAAATTTGGCAAGCATGATTTCTACCTTCCTTCAAAGCAAAACGGTTTTTTTGGATGACCCGTGTGCAACCACGTATAGACAATTTGGTAAGATTTGCATCTGTCATGTTGGGTATATTGCCATTTGTCAAACTAGAAAGATTGACATTTGTTGATCTAGTAACATTGCCATTTGTCAATCCTTGTAACACTGCGATTTGTCAAAATATGCAGCTAAAAATCACTAGCACTATCTAATTTTTGCAACTAAAATTCAGTAATTAAGCATAGATTTCATTCATAGATTAAGCAGTCATGCTTAATTTATACAAACAGTTCAACTTTACAGCTGAAACGACCAGACTTTTCCCCAATTATTGCCAACCACGTACTGAAATAGCTAGTTCAACTATATATACTAGCTAATTTTAAGTACGTTCTACAGTTCCACCACATTTATAGTCAGATGAACTGAACAAAATAGCCCCTAAATACTACTACGGAGGGGCTTTGTACTACTTCCGGCAGCCTCTCCTCTGCCGAGCACACTCAGTAAGAGGAAGAGGAGGAGAGGCTACTGACGAGCTGGACAACTGCAATACGGTGCCTGTCGCTGCTGCACCTTCAGCGATGCTCACCTCGAACGCCCTCTACCGCTCCAGACGACCCCTCTCGAAGTGGTGGTTCTCCTCGTAGATCTTCTGATTCCTCGCCTCTGTGTTGGCGTGTGCCGCGGCCATGGCGGCGGTAAGGCTCTTTACGTGCTCGACGAGGCGCTCCTCCTCCTCCCGCAGGAACTCGATGTAGCGCGCAAGGTCGCTGCCGCACGTGCAGGCCTCCACCTCCGCCTCTCTCCTGCGGGCGGCGGTGGTGGAGCGGGTGATGATCCCGGCGGTCGATGGTGGGCTAGTGGCCATGGCGGACGACGATGGGGTGGCGGCCACGACCACCACCTCCCGCCTTCGGGCCATGGTGGCGGAGCGGGTGATGGCCACGGTGGCCGACAGTGGGGTGATGGCCACGGCGGCGGAGTGGGTGATGGCCATGGCAGCGGAGCGGGTGATGGCCCTAGCTTTTGACGGAGCTGTGGCAGCAATGGCGGCCGGCAACACCTGCCGACGGGCACGGGCGGTTGAGCGTGTGGTGCGTGTTCCGCGCACACCCAACTGGGATGCTGATGTCTACTACACAAGCTTCTTCTTGTAGATGTTGTTGGGCCTCCAAGTGCAGAGGTTTGTAGGACAGTAGCAAATTTCCCTCAAGTGGACGACCTAAGGTTTATCAATCCGTGGGAGGCGTAGGTGTCACATCACTAGTTCTATTAATGCCTAGTGCTAGCATCTGGTGTTGCATCATGTTTAAATTTCAGTTAAACCTGAAATGGGGATTGCCTAAACCATAGCATCAAAGGAATTCACTAGGTTCAACTAAAATATTTTCAGTAAATCCAAATGGCTTTCAAAAATTTCCGTCATTTCTGGAAAATGCTAGAAACATTAACCAGAGGTGTTGCACCTTTTTCCATGTCATGTTTGTGCTCTGGATTAAATCATATGCTATTTGCAATTGGGCATTTAAATGCTATATAATATTTTAAATGCTCAATTAATTTTGAACTTAAGTGAGGGCTGCTGGGAATATTCCAAACAGAGCCCACAATTATTTTCAGGATTTTTGAAAACGTTTTGGTATTTTAAATAGAGCCCAGAAGTTACAGAAAAATAGAAAACAGAAAACAATTTAGAAAAGAGAGAGAGAGAGAGAGAGAGAGAGAGAGAGAGAGAACGCCTACCTGGGCCACTTACCTGGCCGGCCCAGCTGGCAGCCCACCTGTGCGGCCCAGCCAACCTGGCCCCTCCCCTGTCGTCTTCCTCCCTGCCAGGAGGACGAACGCGTGGCCGACACACGCCGGCGCATGCCTGGCAACCTCCTGCTTGCCACTTCGCCCTGGCCTCTTCGGGTGATGCCACGCAGCCCCCTCGCTCCTCTCCCTCACTCTCTGCTCTCTCCCTCGCCCTCCAGTCCCTTCCTCGAGCGCGACCGAACGCAGCCGTCGCCGCCGACGAGCTCCCCCACGGCCACAGCCATCTCCGAGCCCCTCCGACGCGCCCCCGAGCTCCGCCGTGACGCCCCCTTCCTCTCCACCGAGCCGCACCCCGCCGGAAGCCCTGCAGCGTCGTCCACGGCATCGTCTTCAACCTCTGGCCGCCGGCGAACTCTTCGGGGATTCGCGAGCTCCAGTCCCTCCCCGGCCTCGCCGTTGCCTCTACCAGATTCGCCGTGAGCCCCTGCCTCTTTCCCCTCTCTCCCCATGCTCGTCCGCGCCTTCTAGCCACCATGGCCATCGGAGCCGATTGCTCCTCGCCGCCGGCCATGTCGCCACCGCGGCTACGACCGTGCAAGCACGCGTCCGGGCTTACCACTGAGCTCAACCCACCCCCGCGAGTCGAACACGACCGTCCACGGCTCCTCCCGTGCCTCGCACCGCCCACACCGTTGTTGCCCGAACTCTGGCCGCCGCCTAGCTCGCTGCCGCCGTTGACTCAGGATGTCCCAGCTGCTACCGCTGCCACCACTGGATGCGCAAGAGCACTAGCAAGCCATAGCAACAAACCGCACACAAAATGGAGCCCCGTAGCGTTTTTCCAAAACGCTCCGCCGTCGGTTTGGTCGTCGCCGGCCGTACTCCGGCGAGGTCGACGTGGCCTGTCATTAGCCATTAATGACCCAGCTAACCACCCCTAGAGCCACCGCCATGTGGGCCCCAGTGTCTAATTAGGTTAGTCTAATTTTCCTGTTTAGATTAGTGTTAATCTTGCGAACCCCACATGTCAATTTGACTTTGGCCAAGTCAGCATTGACTGGTCCCACATGTCAGCGACCTAAACAGCCCTGTGTCACTGACATGTGGCCCCCACACGTCAGGTTTGACCTGGACTGGGTCAGTTGACTGCTGACATCACAGTGGCACAGTGCTGACGTAGTAACTCTTTATCTGGATTTATTCTTTTACAGGAAATTCCAGAAAATAGCCAAAACTTCTAAAAATCATAGAAATTCAACCGTAACTCCAAATGAAATAATTTATATATGAAAAATGATCAGAAAAATCTAATCTATCCATCTGTACTAGTTTCATGCATGTTAGAACAACTTATGACTATTGTTTAGGACAAATGAAATAAATGGCATTTGAATATCCACATGTGGAGTTTGAATTTGAACCTAGGGTTCAAACCAACTTCATTTAACCTGCTGCTACTTGCATTAGCTCAAACCACAGCATATTGCCATGTCATGATCATGCATCATATTGCGCATTGCATTGATTGTGCTTCTTCTTTGTTTGTCGGTGTTTGCTCCCTCTCGATAGACGTGATTCGATGATGAGTTCGATGACACCGATGAAGAACTCTAATATCTTCAGAAGTGCCAGGCAAGCAAAACCCCCTTGTTCATTCCGATAGGATCCCACTCTCCCGCTCCTGCTCTCTTTTACTGCATTAGGACAACATCGATTCATCTATTACTTGTTGTGGTAGCTGAACCCCTTTATCCTCATCGCTTCTGTGAATTTAAACAATTCTGTTACTGGACGCAAAAGTTTCTGTTTTTCAACAGGATCAAATCAACTATCACCAAAGCTATCCCAAAGGCATTACTTGGCACAAATACTAATTAAAACATAAAAACCACAACCATAACAATAGCATAATTGTGAAAACACTCAAGAGCAGAAAGAAAAAGGCAAAAATAAATTATATTCATTGGGTTGCCTCCCAACAAGCTTTTTCTTTATAGCCATTAAGATAGGCTTAAGATTTCAATGATGCACACATGAAAGATAATGATTGAAACACAAAGAAAGCATCATGAAACATGTGACAAACACATTTGAGTCTAACATACTTCCTATGCATAGGCATTTTATAAGCAAACAAATTATCAAGGCAAGCAAAGACTAGCTTATGCAAGGAAGAAGAAAGAAACAATAGCAATCTCAAGTTCTCAACATAACAAGAGGTAATTTAATAACGTGATAATTTCTATGACCATATTTTCCTCTCTCATAATAATTACATGTAGGATCATAATCAAATTCAACAATATAGTTATCATATAAAATTTTCTCTTCAAGATCCACATGCATAAAAGTTTTATAATCTTCCAAGATAGTGGGATTAACATCAACTAAAGTCATGACCTCTCCAAACCCACTTTTATCAATAATTTGATAAGATTGAACACTCTCCTAATATGTGGGATTATGTTTACCTAAAGTTGACACTCTTACAAACCCACTTTCAATATTATTGCAAACATTATTATCAATATCAAATTCATCATGAGGCTTAAATAAATTTTCAAGATCATAAGAAACATTATCACCCCAATCATGATCATTGCAACAAGTAGTAGACATAACAAAAAATTATCATCCCCAAGCTTGGGGTTTTGCATATCATTAACACAATTGACATTAATAGAATTTACAATAACATCACTGCAACCATGCTTTTCATTGAAAGAGATACCATGAATCACTTTATCAATTTCTTCTTCCGACACTTCATCACAATCTTCAGATTCATGAATTTCAAGCAAAACATCATAGAGAAAATCAAGTGCACTCAACTCACTAGAAATTGGTTCAACATAATTCGATCTTTTGAAAAGATTAGCAAGTGGATGAGGATCCATATCAATAGATTTTTATCAAACGAAGATGCAAGCAAATAGAAGACACATGACACACAAGCAAAGATAGTAGACAAACAAAAAGGTAAACAGAAAGAAGGTAAATAAAAAGGCAAATATTTTTTAAGTGGGGAGACGAAAACGAGAGGCAAATGGTAAATAATGTAAATTGCAAGGAGATGAGAGTTGTGATTTGGAACTTGATAGATGTTGATGATGTCTCCCCGACAACGGCGCCAGAAATTCCTATTGATGTCGCTTGAACTATGTCAGTATTTCCCCAAAGCGGAAGGGTACAGCTACGGTAGGTATTTCTCTCAGTTATGAAACCAAAGTATCATTCTAGTAGGAGAACCAAGCAACACTATGTAAACGGTACCTGCACACAAAGAACAAATACTTGCAACCCGACGCATAAGAGGGGTTGCCAATCCCTCCACGGTAAAAAGATAGATAGATTTGTGGTAGATTGGATAAATAGCTCTTGATAAAACGTGAAATAAAATAAGTAATGAAAAAGTGCAGCAAGGTATTTTTGGGTTTTTGGGATAATAGATCTGAAAATAAAAGCAAATAAAAATATATCTCAAAGCAGATGTGATAAAGAATAGACCCGGGGGCCGTAGATTTCACTAGTGGCTTCTCTCAAGAAAATAGCACAAGGAGGGTAAACAAATTACTATTGGGCAATTGATAGAAGATCGAATAATTATGACGATATCCAAGGCAATGATCAATATATAGGCATCACATCCAAGATTAGTAGACCGACTCCTGCCTGCATCTACTACTATTACTTCACACATCGACCGCTATCCATCATGCATCTGGTGTACTAAGTTCATGGAGAAACAAAGTAATGCAATAAGAATGATGACATGATGTAGACGAGATCTATTCATGTAGAAATATCCCACATCTTGTTATCCTAAATAGCAATGATACATGCGTATCTTGCTGCCCCTTCTGTCATTGGGAAAGAACACCGCAAGATCAAACCCATCACAAAGCACCTCTTCCCATGGCAAGAAAAATCGATCTAGTTGGTCTAACTAAACCACAGATTCGAAGAAGAAATACGAGGATATAAATAATCATGCATATAAAAGATTAAAAGAAGACTCAAATAATATTCATGGGTATAGATTTGATCATAAACTCGAAGTTCCCCGGATCCCAACAAACACATCGCAAAAAAGAGTTACATCAAATAGATCTCCAAGATACCATTCTATTGAGAATCAAAAAGGGAGAAGAAGCCATCTAGCTACTGCCTACGGACCCGTAGGTCTATCGTGAACTAGTCACACATCATCAGAAGGAACCAATGAGGATGATTAACCCCTCCATGATGGTGTCTAGATTGGATCTTGATGTCTACTACGCAACCTTCTTCTTGTAGACTCGTATTGGGCCTCCAAGCGCAGAGTTTTAGGATAGTAGAAAATTTCCTTCAAGTGGATGACCTAAGGTTTATCAATCCATGGGAGGTGTATGATGAAGATGGTCTCTCTCAAACAACCCTGCAAACAAATAACAAAGAGTCTCTTGTGTCCCCAACACACCCAATACAATGGTAAATTGTATAGGTGCACTAGTTCGGCCAAGAGATGGCGATACAAGCGTAATATGGATGGTAGATATGGGTTTTTGTAATTTGACAATATAAACACAGCAAGGTAAATAGTAACAAAAGCGAGCGAAAACACTATTGCAATGCTTGGAAACAAGGCCTAGGGTTCATACTTTCACTAGTGCAAGTTCTCTCAACAATGATAACATAATTGGATCACATAACAAGCCCTCAACGTGCAACAAAGAATCACTCCAAAGTCACTAATAGCGGAGAACAAACGAAGAGATTATTGTAGGGTACGAAACCACCTCAAAGTTATTCTTTCTGATCGATCTATTGGGCTATTCCTATAAGTGTCACAAACAGCCGTAGAGTTTGTACTAAAATAACACCTTAAGACACACATCAACCAAAACCCTAAGGTCACCTAGATACTCCAATATCACCACAAGTATCCACGGGTTTAATTATACGATATGCATCACACCAATCTCATATTCATCTATTCGAACCAACACAAAGAACTTCAAAGATTGCCCCAAAGTTTCTACCGGAGAGTCAAGACGAAAACGTGTGCCAACCCCTATGCATAAGTTCACAAGGTCACAGAACCCGCAAGTTGATCACCAAAACATACATCAAGTGGATCACATGAATATCCCATTGTCACCACAGATAAGCACATGCAAGACATACATCAAGTATTCTCAAATCCTTAAATACTCAATCCGATAAGATAACTTCAAAGGGAAAACTCAATCCATTACAAGAAGGTAGAGGGGGAGAAACATCATAAGATCCAACTATAATAGAAAACCTCGATATACATCAAGATCGTGCCAAATCAAGAACACGAGAAAGAGAGATCAAACACATAGCTACTGGTACACACCCTCAACCCTGAGGGTGAACTACTCCCTCCTCGTCATGGAGAGCGCCCGGATGACGAAGATAGCCATCGGTGATGGATTCTCCCTCTGACAGGGTGCTGGAACAGGGTCAAAAGAGGTTTTTCGTGGCTACAGAGGCTTGTGGCGGCAGAACTCCCGATCTAGGTTTATTTCCGTGGGTTTCTATATTTATAGGAATTTTTGGCGTTGAGATTAAGTCAGGGGGGTCCACGAAGAGCCCACAAGACCGGAGGGCGCGCCCGGGCGCCCTCCACCCTTGTGGAGGCCTCGTGTCTCTTCTGGCCC
Source organism: Triticum dicoccoides (assembly GCF_002162155.2). Lineage (NCBI taxonomy): Eukaryota > Viridiplantae > Streptophyta > Magnoliopsida > Poales > Poaceae > Triticum > Triticum dicoccoides. The sequence continues at coordinate 528,744,939 of NC_041387.1, read as the reverse complement.
AACTCTTTCGCTTCGGGGGCTTCTTCCGGTCCATCAAAAATCACCATAAATTTTCAGGTCATTTGGACTCCGCTTGGTATTCCTTTTCTGTAAAACTCAAAAACAAGGCAAAAACAGAAACTGCCACTCGGCTCTAGGTTAATATGTTAGTCCCAAAAATCATATAAAATAGCATAGGAATGCATATAAAACATCCAAGATACATAATATAATAGCATGGAACAATAAACAATTATAGATAAGTTGGAGACGTATCAAGCATCCCCAAGCTTAATTCCTGCTCGTCCTCGAGTAGGTAAATGATAAAAATAGAATTTTTGATGTGGAATGCTACCTAACAAATTTATCCATGTAATTATTCTTTATTGTGGCAATACTATTAAGATCCATAAGATTCGAAACAAGAGTATAATATTGACATAAAAACAATAATACTTCAAGCATACTAATAAAGCAATCATGTCTGCTCAAAATAACATGGCCAAAGAAAGGTATCCCTACAAAATCATGTAGTGTGGCTATGCTCCATCTTCATCACACAAAATATTCAAATCATGCACAACCCCAATGATAAGCTGAGCAATTGTTTCATACTTTTGATGTTCTCAAACATTTTCAACTTTCACTCGATACATGAGTGTGAGCCATGGATATAGCAATATGGGTGGAATAGAATATGGTGGTTGTGGATAAGACATAAAGAGATAGTCTCACATCAACTAGGCATACCAACAGGCTATGGAGATGCCCATCAATAGATATCAATGTGAGTGAGTAGGGATTGCCATGCAACGGATGCACTAGAGCTATAAGTTTATGAAAGCTCAAAAGAAAACTAAGTGGGTGTGCATCTAACACGCTTGCTCACGAAGACCTAGGGCTATTTGAGGAAGCCCGTCATTGGAATATACAAGCCAAGTTCTATAATGAAAAATTCCCACTAGTATATGAAGGTGACAAAATAGGAGACTCTCTATCATGAAGATCATGGTGCTACTTTGAAGCACAAGTGTGGAAAAAGGGTAGTAGCATGGCCCCTTCTCTCTTTTTTTCTCTCTTTTTTTGTTTTTTGTTTTTTTGGCTCTCCTTTTCCCCCTCTTTTTTTATTTTTTTATTTTTCATCCGGAGTCTCATCCCGACTTGTGGGGGAATCATAGTCTCCATCATCCTTTCCTCACTGGGACAATGCTCTAATAAAGAAGATCATCACACTTTAATTTACTTACAACTCAAGAATTACAACTCGATACTTAGAACAAAGTGTGACTCTATATGAATGCCTCCGACAGTGTGCCGGGATGTGCAATGAATCAAGAGTGACATGTATAAAAATTATGAATGGTGGCTTTGCCACAAATACTATGTCAACTACATGATCATGCAAAGCAATATGACAATAATGATGAAGCGTGTCATAATAAACGGAATGGTGGAAATTTGCATGGAAATATATCTCGGAATGACTTTGGAAATGCCATAATAGGTAGGTATGGTGGCTGTTTTGAGGAAGGTATATGGTGGGTGTATGGTACTGGCGAAAGTTGCATGGTTCTGGAGAGGCTAGCAATGGTGGAAGGGTGAGATTGCGTATAATCCATGGACTCAACATTAGTCATAAAGAACTCACATACTTATTGCAAAAATCCATAGTCATTGAAAAAAATTACTATGTGCATGCTCCTAGGGGGATAGATTGGTAGGAAAATACCATCGCTCGTCCCCGACCGCCAATCATAAGGAAGATAATCAATAAAGAAATCGTGCTCCGACTTCATGACATAACGGTTCACCATACGTGCATGCTACAGGAATCACAAACTTCAACACAAGTATTTCTACAATCCACAATTACTCACTAGCATGACTCTAATATCACCATCCTCATATCTCAAAACAATCTTAAGGAATCAAACTGCTCATAGTATTTGTATGATCGAAAGTATGTCTAGAGGGGGGTGATTAGACTACTTGACCCAAGAAGAACTTGTCCTTTTCCCAATTTTAGTCTTTGGAAGATTTTAGCTATCTTAGCACAAGTCAAGCAATCTTAACACAATTCAAGCAAGCATGCAAAGAGTATATGAGCAGCGGAAAGTAAAGCATGCAACTAGCAAGAATGTAAAGGGAAGGGTTTGGAGGATTCAAACGCAATTGGAGACACAAATGTTTTTGTCGTGGTTCCGATAGGTGGTGCTATCGTACACCCACGTTGATGGAGACTTCAACCCACAAAGGGTAACGGTTGCGCGAGTCCACGGAGGGCTCCACCCACGAAGGGTCCACGAAGAAGCAACCTTGTCTATCCCACCATGGCCGTCGCCCACGAATGACTTGCCTCACTAGCGGTAGATCTTCACAAAGTAGCCGATCTCCTTGCCCTTACAAACTCCTTGGTTCAACTCCACAATCTTGTCGAAGGCTCCCAAGTGACACCTAGCCAATCTAGGAGACACCACTCTCCAAGAAGTAACGAATGGTGTGTTGATGATGAACTCCTTGCTCTTGTGCTTCAAATGATAGTCTCCCCAACACTCAACTCTCTCTCTCTCTCTCAGGATTTGGATTTGGTGGAAAGAAGATTTGAGTGGAAAGCAACTTGGGGAAGGCTATAGATCAAGATTCATATGGTAGGAATGGAATATCTTGGCCTCAACACATGAGTAGGTGGTTCTCTCTCAGAAACAGCAAGTTGGAAGTGTAGGTTTGTTCTGATGGCTCTCTCTACGAATGAAGAGGAGGTGGAGGGGTATTGAGGGAGTCCTGGACTAGGGGGTGTCCGGATAGCCGGACTGTCATGGTCGGCCGGACTCTAAGACTATGAAGATACAAGATTGAAGACTTCGTCCCGTGTCCGGATGGGACTTTGTTTGGCGTGGAAGGCAAGCTTGGCAATACGGATATGTAGATATCCTACCACTGTAACCGACTCTGTGTAACCCTAGCCCTCTCCGGTGTCTATATAAACCGGAGGGTTTTAGTCCGTAGGACAAACAATCACAACAACAATCATACCATAGGCTAGCTTCTAGGGTTTAGCCTCCTTGATCTCGTGGTAGATCCACTCTTGTACTACCCATATCATCAATATTAATCAAGCAGGAGTAGGGTTTTACCTCCATCGAGAGGGCCCGAACCTGGGTAAAAACATCGTGTCCCTTGTCTCATGTTACCATCCGCCTAGACGCACAGTTCGGGACCCCCTACCCGAGATCCGCCGGTTTTGACACAGACATTGGTGCTTTCATTGAGAGTTCCTCTGTGTCGTCACTGATAGGCTTGATGGCTCCTTCGATCATCAACAACGATGCAGTCCAGGGTGAGACTTTTCTCCCCGGACAGATCTCCGTATTCGGCGGCTTTGCACTGCGGGCCGATTCGCTTGGCCATCTGGAGCAGATCGAAAGCTACGCCTCTGGCTGTCAGGTCAGATTTGGAAGTCTAAACTTCACGGCTGACATCCGCGGAGACTTGATCTTCGACGGATTCGAGCCACAGCCGAGCGCGCCGCACTGTCACGATGGGCATGATTTAGCTCTGCTGCCGGACAGTGCCCTGGAGGCCGCACATGAGTCTGCTCCGACCTTTAGTTCGGAGCCGACTGCACAGATCGAGGACGGGTGGCTAGACACCGCCTCGGGGGCTGCAACCTCTATGGCGATGGTGCCAAATACTGACTTTGTCCCTTGTAAAGCTCATGACTCCGAGGTGCCGGACTCCTTGCCGGACTTCGAATCTCCTGCGCCCCAACCAATCGAATCCGATTGGGTGCCGATCATGGAGTTCACCGCCACGGACATCTTTCAGCACTCACCCTTTGGCGACAACCTGAATTCGCTAAAGTATCTCTTGTTATCAGGAGAGCCCTGGCCGGACTACGGTCAGGACGGTTGGGATGCGGACGACGAAGAAATTCAAAGCCCATCCACCACCCACTTTGTAGCCACTGTCGACGATCTAACCGACATGCTAGATTACGACTCCTAAGACATCGACGGTATGGACGACGATGCCGGAGACGACCAAGAACCAGCGCCTACGGGGCACTGGAAGACCACCTCGTCATATGACATATACATGGTGGACATCCCAAAGGATGTGAACGGCGAGTGAGGGAGTCCTGGACTAGGGGGTGTCCGGACAGCCGGACTATCATCGTCCGCCGGACTCCAAGACTACGAAGATACAAGATTGAAGACTCCGTCCCGTGTCCGGATGGGACTTTCCTTGGCATGGAAGGCAAGCTTGGCGATACGGATATGAAGATCTCCTACCATTGTAACCGACTCTGTGTAACCCTAGCCCTCTCCGGTGTCTATATAAACCGGAAGGCTTTAGTCCGTAGGACAACATCCATTACAACAATCATACCATAGGCTAGCTTCTAGGGTTTAGCCTCCTTGATCTCGTGGTAGATCCACTCTTGTAATACACATCATCAATATTAATCAAGCAGGACGTAGGGTTTTACCTCCATCAAGAGGGCCCGAACCTGGGTAAAACATCGTGTCCCTCGTCTCCTGTTACCATCCGCCTAGACGCATAGTTTGGGACCCCCTACCCGAGATCCGCCGGTTTTGACACCGACATTGGTGATTTCATTGAGAGTTCCTCTGTGTCGTCACCGATAGGTTCGATGGCTTCTTCAATCAACAACAACGCCGTCCAGGGTGAGACTTTTCTCCCCGGACAGATCTTCGTATTCGGCGGCTTCGCACTGCGGGCTAATTCACTTGGCATCTGGAGCAGATCGAAAGCTACGCCCCTGGCCGTCAGGTCAGATTTGGAAGCCTAAACGTCACGGCGGACATCCGCGGAGACTTTATCTTTGATGGATCCGATCCGCAGCCGAGAGTGCCGCACTGTCGTGATGGGCACGATCTAGCTCTGCCGCCAATCAGTGCCTTGGAGGCCGCACATGAATCCGCTCCGACCCATAGTTCGGAGCCGATCGCGCAGATCGAGGACGAGTGGCTGGACACCGCCTCGGGAGCTGCAACATCCGCGGCGATGGAGCCGAACACTGACCTTGTCCCCCATAAAGCTCGTGACTCCGAGGTGCCGGACTCCCTGCCGGACTCCGAACCACCTGCGCCCCTGCCAATCGAATCCGATTGGGCGCCGATCATGGAGTTCACCGCTGCGGACATCTTTCGGCACTCGCCCTTTGGCGACATACTAAATTCGCTAAAGCATCTCTCGCTATCCGGAGAGCCCTGGCCGGATTATGGCCAGGATGGTTGGGATGCGGACGACGAAGAAATTCAAAGCCCACCTACCTCCCACTTTGTAGCCACTGTCGACAATCTAACCGACATGCTAGAGTATGACTCTGAAGACATCGACGGTATGGACGACGATGCCGGAGACGAACAAGAACCAGCGCCTACAGGGCACTGGAAGACCACCTCGTCATATGACATATACATGGTGGACACCCCAAAAGATGGGGACGGCGAAGAAGCAGCGGAGGCAGATTCCTTAAAGAAACAGCCCAAGCGCCGACGTCAGCGGCGCCGCTCTAAATCCCGCCACAGCAAGAACGGAGATTCCGGCACAGGGGATAATAACACCCCAGAGAGTGCCGAAAACAATCCCCTCCTGCAAGATTCAGCGCAGGAGGATACAGAAGCAAGCCCTCACAAGAGAGCGGCAGACGAAGAGGTCGAGGATGATAATTACATACCTCCCTCCGAAGACGAGGCAAGCCTCAACGACGACGAATTCGTCGTGCCGGAGGATCCCGTCGAACAAGAGCGTTTTAAAGGCAGGCTTATCGCCACGGCAAATAGCCTAAAGAAAAAGCAGCAGCAGCTTCAAACTAATCAAGACCTGCTAGCCGACAGATGTACCGAGGTCCTCGCGGCCGAAGAGTATGAACTCGGACGCCCCTCCAAAAGCTACCCAAAACGCAAGTTGCTCCCCCGATTAGAAGAGCAAACAAGCGTTGCTTAGCGCATATGAACAAAGTTTTCAGCACACAGGATAATACATAGCGAGTCTACTCAATAATTACATCTCTGGGGCACTCATCCGCAATCTTGCGGGCACCCTTCAGGACAGTCTTATAGTACATCTCGGGCGTACGATACTCCTTGCCCGCTGGCGGCGCGTCAGTGATAAGCCTCTCCGCATCCAGCCTGCCCCAATGCACCTTTGTGCGGGCAAGGGCCCGACGAGCGCCTTCAATACAGGCGGAGCGCTTGATGGTCGCTAGGGGGCACCGGAAGGCCGGCCTCAGCGTACTGAGACCAGAAGACCTTCTCCATTGAACTCCCCTCCTCGCCATGGTAGAATGCGGCAGCATCGGATACACTGCGAGGCAGATCTGCAAACGCCCCTGGAGAGCTCCGAATCCGGGTAAGTGTCAGGTAATTTACATTAACATGCTTGCTTTGCATGAAAAATGCCTTACCCGCCGCTATTTTCTTCACATCCTCAACCTCCTGAAGGGCCTTATGGGCCTCGGCCTTGGCGGCTTTGGCACTTTCGAGAGCCGAGGCAAGCTCGGACTCTCGAGTCTTTGAGTCGCGCTCCAAACTCTCATGCTTTTCCATGAGAGCCTGGAGCTCTTGCCGCACTTCCGCCACCAGCGCCTCTTGCTTCTCTCGCTCTGCCCGTTCCGCGGCCACATTGCATTCGGCCGCGAACACAGCCTCCTTCAGGGTTGCCACCTCGTTTGTGGCCCCCGTAGTACCCACGTTATCCTTGTTATTTTTATTGCAACCTAAATCCTTTTCTGTAAGGTAACAATTCAAAGTGGTGTTACTCACCTTCTTTATCCTCGAGCTGCTTCTTGGCACGGCCGAGCTCTTGCTCGGACCGCTCGAGGTCCTGCTTCAAAGCACCAACCTCCGCAGTTAGTGCGGCAGAGGTCAGCAGCGCAGCCTGCAAACCCATATTGACATAATTTTTTAGCAACCCTGCGTATATCTTGTTAGATCCTCAGTCCCGCTTTTCTTTTCGAACACCGAACTGAGCATCAGGGGCTATTGTCTATGCGGTATTACATTACATAATTTTAACTTCTTACCTCAAAGCCTGTTAGAAGGCTACGACAGGCTTCGGTCAGCCCGCTCTTGGCAAGCTGAACCTTCTGAATCACCGCACTCATGATAGTGTGGTGTTCTTCCTCAATGGAGGCGCCTTGGAGCGCCTCCAACAAGTTGTCCGGCGCCTCCAGTTGGACGGGGGCCACCGGTGTCACGGTCTTGCCCTTCTTGCGAAGGGGCCGCCTGCCGGACTCTAGAACCACTGCAGGTTCCGTCGTAGAGTCCGGCGCAAAGTCCGGGAGGCTGCCTTGTGGCGCCTCCGGAGCCTCTTCCTGATGGTCCCTTTCTTGGGACCCCACCTCGGCGTCCTCAGCGGCGCGAGGGGTGGAGGCGGTCGGGATGGAATCTACATCCGACGGAGCCAACGACCCGCTCGATGAAACGGGAAGATCATCATCGGCCGGACTGTAGGCAGTGTGCGGCATTAGAAGGACACTATGTGACATAAAAAGAAATTATAAATCATTCAGGAATCCGGATACTTACGATATCGCCGGAGGCCTGGCCCTTGAGGGCCATTCTTCGCCGCCAATGTTGGCGTTGGCGGAGCTGTCCGGGGGAATAGTCCTTCCCCTCTTGGACCCTTCGGCCTCCCCTGTTGGGGAAGCCTTCCTCTTCCTCTCTCCCTCCTCTGGGAGAGAGTCTTCTTCCTCCTCCTCATCTTCGGGGGAGGAGTCCGCCTCGGAGTCATCGGACACCTGAAAACGGGAACTCTTTCGAGTACCCGTGGCCACCTTCTTGGCCTTCTTCTCCGGCACCACATGTGGTGCTGGAACCAGCAGCCCCGCTAGACGGGCGTCTACTGGGTTTTCTGGCATGGGAGCCGGGCAGACGAGCTGCTCGGCCTTCTTCATCCAGTCCTGTCAAAGGAAAAGGGAGATTGAAACCCGCTTAGGGTCGAACTATTAACAACAAGTGTCCCATAAAGGGGTAGAATCACTTACCTCGTCAGCTGGACGCTGCGAGTGAAATCCGCGATCTTCCGTCGCGGATGCGGAGGTTTCGGCGCCCTTAAACAGCACCCTCCAGGCCCCTTCGTACGTCGTGTCGAAGAGCCCGCTCAACGCGTGGTGCTGTGCCGGATCAAACTCCCACAGGTTGAATGCCCGTTCTTGGCATGGGAGAATCCGGCGGACGAGCATGACTTGGACCACATTAACAAGCCTGAGCTTCTTGTTCACCAGCTTCTGGATACAGGCTTGGAGTCCCATCAGCTCCTTCGAACTACCCCATAGCAAGCCCTTCTCTTTCCAAGAGGTGAGCTGCACAGGGATACCAGATCTGAACTCGGGGGCCGCCGCCCACGTAGGGTCGCGCGGCTCGGTGATGTAGAACCACCCCGACTGCCACCCCTTGACGGACTCCACGAAGGCCCCTTCGAACCAGAGGACGTTGGGCATCTTGCCCAACATGGCGCCTCCGCACTCCACCTGCGTGCCCTTCACTACCTTCGGCTTGACATTGAAGGTCTTGAGCCACAAGCCGAAGTGGGGCTGGATGCAGAGGAAGGCCTCGCACATGACGATGAACGCCGAGATGTTGAGGATGAAGTTCGGCGCCAGATCATGGAAATCCAGGCCGTAGTAGAACATGAGCCCCCGGACAAAGGGGTGAAGTGGAAAGCCCAGTCCGCGGAGGAAGTGGGGGAGAAATACGACCCTCTCATGGGGCCTGGGGTGGGGATGAGCTGCCCCTAGTCGGGCAGCCGGTGCGCGATGTCGCCGGAAAGGTATCCGGCGCTGCGCAGTTTGGCGATGTGCTCCTCCTTAACGGTGGAGGCCAACCATTTACCTCCCGCTCCGGACATGGCCGAAGAAGGTTGAGACGAGATGCACGAACTTGGGCGCTGGAGCTCGAGTGCACGGAGATGAATAAGCAAAGGAGGAAGAAGGCGTAGGTAAAAAGACGGATCCTTATCCCCTTATATATAGGCGGACGAAGACTATGCGTCCCCACCGGCCTGGTAAAACTCGCTTATCTCCCAAGCGCCACCATCAACGGCGCGGTTGGGTTACCCACGTCCGTATTGATGAGAATCCTGGAATAAGGGGAACACGATCTCTGCTTCGACAAGACGTGCCAAGGAAACCGCTTCGCTAAACGCGCTGAGGTGGTATAATAAAAACGGTTCAAGTAAAGGCTTGGTAGTGGCGTGACGTCACGCTACAAGATACGTCAACAGATTGAACCTGTGTACATGATATTCTCTCTATGGTGGGATGTGGAAATTATTTTGCAGAGCCGGACACTATCCTGGTGTTCACAATCTTCTATGGATTATTCGGAGGAGGAACCCGCCTTGAAATGCCGAACATTATGCACGACGGACTCATCGTCATTGAAGCCAGGTTCAGGGGCTACTGAGGGAGTCCTGGACTAGGGGGTGTCCGGACAGCCGGACTATCATCGTCCGCCGGACTCCAAGAATACGAAGATACAAGATTGAAGACTCCGTCCCGTGTCCGGATGGGACTTTCCTTGGCGCGGAAGGCAAGCTTGGCGATACGGATATGAAGATCTCCTACCATTGTAACCGACTCTGTGTAACCCTAGCCCTCTCCGGTGTCTATATAAACCGGAAGGCTTTAGTCCGTAGGACAACATCCATTACAACAATCATACCATAGGCTAGCTTCTAGGGTTTAGCCTCCTTGATCTCGTGGTAGATCCACTCTTGTAATACACATCATCAATATTAATCAAGCAGGACGTAGGGTTTTACCTCCATCAAGAGGGCCCGAACCTGGGTAAAACATCATGTCCCTCGTCTCCTGTTACCATCCGCCTAGACGCACAGTTTGGGACCTCCTACCCGAGATCCGCCGGTTTTGACACCGACAGCGAGGATGCAGCAGAGGAAGGCTCCTCCAAGAAACAGCCCAAGCGCCGGCGTCAGCGGCGTCGCTCTAAATCCCGCCACAGCAAGAATGGAGATTCCGGCATCGGAGATAATAACACCCCAGAGAGTGCCAAAGACAACCCCCTCCAGCAAGATTCAGCACAGGAGGACGGAGAAGCCAGCCCCCACGAGAGGGCGGCAGACGAAGAGGTAGAGGATGATAATTATATGCCTCCCTCCGGACACGAGGAAAGCCTCAACGACGACGAATTCGTCGTGCCCGAGGATCCCGTCAAACAAGAGCGTTTTAAACGCAGGCTTATGGCCACCGCAAACAGCCTAAAGAAAAAGCAGCAACAGCTCTGAGCTGATCAAGACCTGCTGGCCGACAGATGGACCGAAGTCCTCGCGGCCGAAGAGCATGAACTCGAACGCCCCTCCAAAAGCTACCCAAAACGCAAGTTGCTCCCCCGATTAGAGGAGGAGTCATATAAACTTTTATCACCAGCGCACAATACGGCAGACCGACCACCTCGTGGCCGCGGCAGAGAGGCATCTAGGCCCTCCACTAGAACCGTACCCCGGCACCGCTCGAAAAGTACAAAGCCACGGGGGAATGCGCTGGACTTGCGAGACCTATTGGAGGACACGGCAAGACAATCAAGATCGATCTACGGATCACGTGGGCGCCCCACGATGCGCGACGACAACCGTCGCGCCGGATACAGCAACTCCGGCCGGGCCGAACATAGTAGACAAAGCTCGCTTGAGCTACGTCGTGATATTGCCCAATATAGAGGCGCCGCACACCCACTATGCTTCACAGATGAAGTAATGGATCATCAAATCCCTGAAGGGTTTAAACCTGTGAACATTGAATCCTACGATGGCACAACAGACCCCGCGGTTTGGATCGAAGACTATCTCCTTCATATCCACATGGCCCGCGGTGACGATCTTCACGCCATCAAATATCTCCCACTCAAGCTTAAAGGACCAGCTCGGCATTGGCTTAACAGCTTGCCAGCAGAGTCAATTGGGTGTTGGGAGGACCTGGAAGCCGCATTCCTTGACAACTTCCAGGGCACATATGTGCGACCACCAGACGCCGATGACCTAAGTAACATAATTCAGCAGCCAGACGAATCGGCCAGACAGTTCTGGACACGGTTCTTAATAAAGAAAAATCAAATCGTCGACTGTCCGGATGCGGAGGCCCTCGCAGCCTTCAAACATAACATCCGCGACGAGTGGCTGGCCCGGCACCTAGGACAGGAAAAGCCGAAATCCATGGCAGCCCTCACATCACTCATGACCCGCTTCTACGCGGGAGAGGACAGCTGGCTAGCCCGCAGTAACAACCTCAGCAAAAATTCTGGCAGTCCGGATAAGAAGGACCGCAATGGCAGGTCGCGTCGCAACAAAAACAAACGCCGCGTTAACGGCGATAACACTGAGGATACGGCAGTCAACGCCGATTCAGAGGCTCCAAACCCAGTCAGCGGAAAAAGCCATTCAAAAGAACTACTCCGGGTCCGTCCAATTTGGACCGAATACTCGACCGCTCGTGCCAGATACACGGCACCCCCGAAAAGCCAGCCAATCACACCAACAGGGATTGTTAGGTATTCAAGCAGGCAGGCAAGTTAATCGCCAAAAACAATGACAAGGGGCTGCATAGCAACGACGAGGAAGAGACCCGGCCGCCGAACAATAGAGGACAGAAGGGTTTCCCCCACAAGTGCGGACGGTAAACATGATATACCCAACCCACATACCCAAGAGGGAGCGGAAGCGTGCACTTAGGGACGTATATGCGATGGAGCCAGTCGCCCCGAAGTTCAATCCATGGTCCTCTTGTCCGATCACTTTTGATCGAAGGGACCACCCCACCAGTATCCGCCATGGCGGATTCGCCGCATTGGTTTTAGACCCAATCGTCGATGGATTTCACCTCACCAGAGTCCTGATGGACTGCGGCATCAGCCTGAACCTGCTTTATTAGGATACAGTGCGCAAGATGGGCATAGACCCCTCAAGGATTAAACCTACAAAGACGACCTTCAAAGGCATCATACTAGGTGTAGAGGCCAATTGTACAGGCTCAGTCACACTGGAAGTGGTCTTCGGATCCCGGATAACTTCCGAAGCGAGGAGTTAATCTTTGACATAGTCTCGTTCCACAGCGGCTATCATGCTCTGCTCGGACGGACCGCGTTTGCAAAGTTCAACGCGGTGCCGCATTACGCATACCTCAAGCTCAAGATGCCAGGCCCTCGAGGAGTCATCACGGTCAACGGAAACACTGAACGCTCCCTCCGAACAGAGGAACACATAGCGGCTCTCGCCGCAGAAGTACAAAGCAGCCTCTTAAGGCAATTTTCGAGTCCGGCCATTAAGCGACCGGACACGACCAAACGCGCCCAGAGTAACCTACAACAAGACCACCCGGCACGTTCCGAGCACGCGTAGCAATGCGGCCCCAACCCCAGCCCCTGCCAAATTGCAAGACTGGTCCTTCGCGTACATCATTACGCTCTGGAGATACCATGGGCATAGGGGAGGGGCACGGCCACCACAGGCCCAGAATGCGGCTTAATCGCACCAGGGGCTCCCAAGTGTGTGACTCTTTTTATTTTTCTTTTTTCTTACGCACATGACTCCATTCACCAGAGGCTCTATCCGGCAGTAGACCTGCCGAACACACGATGCAACAGCCAGGGGAGAAGAAGGGCTACGGGGAGTATCCAGGTGGTCTCCATTACGAGCATTAAATCCGTTTTCATACACCATTCCGCAGCCTACCCCTGGGGGGGCATGTTTAATAGTCTTACCCCTTGCTTACCGCACTATTTGTATCATTCTGCATTCATCGCAGAATTCATTGAATAAACAATGCATCACTTTTCGCTTATAATTGCATTTCTTTCTTATATATATGTTCATTTATGACATCCTGCACCCGTACACTTTTGTACGGCCGAATACACCAGGGGCTTAAGTTCCCCGCATTATGGTGTGATAAGTCCAAACACTTTCACAAGTGCGGCACCCCGAACTTATAGCATTATATGCATCGGCTCCGAATCATGTCTTGGGTCAATAGTTGGGTTTGCCCGGCTCCCATGTTTTGGTACCTTACGTTCCGTTTTATCGGCTAGGGTAGCACTGGGAGAACCACTGCGATTGCGCCCCGGTTGAGCTGGGCGAGTGCCTCAGTGTAGAAAGCTAAAACTGACCGTCATGATAAGGCGAGAGCTGGTCGCTGTTCGAGAGGTCTTTTCGAGTCCCTAAAGACTTATGCCGCTTAGAGCGAGGAACCGGCTTTGTAAGGCCCAGGCGTGGATAGCGCCCCGAACTCGGTTTTCCGAACACTAGGGGCTTTGCCGAAATTTAAAATTATAGAATTCTATGGCTAAGTGAGAGTGTTCAAGCATTATAAGTCCGGTTGCCTCGTTTGTTGTGTTGAGCGCCTCCCTAGATGGACCCAACAATGGGAACAAGAGCGCTCAAGTTTATCCCGAACACCCCAGCACTCGTGGCATGGGGGCTGAAGCCAACGACTTGCCATCTCTCATATTTGATAAACGGCCGCACAGAAGGTAATATTGCGCATATGAACACAGTTTTCAGTGCACAGGATAACATAATGCGATTCTACTCAAATATTACATCTTTGGAGCACTCATGCACAATCATGCGGGCACCCTTCAGGACACTCCTATAATACATTTCGGGCGTGCGATACTCCTTGCCCGTCGGTGGCGCGTCCATCAGAAGCTTCTCAGCGTCCATCCTGCCCCAGTGCACTTTTGCACGGGCAAGGGCCCGATGGGCACCTTCAATGCAGGCGGAGTGCTTGACGACTTCCACCCAGGGACACGCATCCACCAGCCACCGCACCAGGCCGAAGTAGCTCCCAGGCATGGCCTCCTTAGGCCACAGCCGAACTATGAGGCCCTTCATGGCCTGTTCGGCTACCTTATGGAGCTCGACCAGCTGCTTCAGCTGGTCGCTAAGGGGCACCGGATGTCCGGCCTCAGCATACTGAGACCAGAAGACCTTCTCCGTCGAGCTCCCCTCCTCGGCCCGGTAGAAAGCGGCAGCATCGGACACGCTACGAGGCAGATCTGTGTACGCTCCTGGAGAGCTCCGAATTCGGGTAAGTAACAGGTAATTCACGTTCACATGCTTGCTTTGCATGAAAAATGCCTTACCCGCCGCTAATTTCTTCACCGCCTCGATTTCCTGGAGGGCCTTGTGGGCTTCGGCCTTAGCGGCTTTGGCACTCTCAAGAGCCGATGCAAGCTCGGACTCAAGAGTCTTCGAGTCGCGCTCCAAACTCTCATGCTTTTCCACGAGAGCCTGGAGCTCTTGCTGCACCTCCGCCACCCGTGCCTCCTGCTTCTCTCGCTCGGCTCGTTCCGCGGCCGCATTGCGTTCGGCCACGGACACGGCCTCCTTCAGGGTCGCCACCTCGTTCATGGCCCCTGGAGTACCCACGTTATCCTTGTTATTTCTCTTGCAACCAAAATCCTTTTCTATAAGGTACAAATTTAATACGGTGTTACTCACCTTCCTTGTCCTCGAGTTGCTTCTTGGCACGACCGAGCTCACTCTCGGACCGCTCGAGGTTCTGCTTCAAAGCATCGACCTCTGCAGTCAGTGCGGCAGAGGTCAGCAGCGCAGCCTGCAATCCCATATTGACATATTTTTTAGACCTCCTGCGTATATCTTTTTAGATCCTCAGTCCGGCTTTTCTTTCCGAACACCGAACCGAGCATCAGGGGCTACTGTCTATGTGGTATTATATTACATATTTTAAATTTCTTACCTCAAAGCCTGTTAGAAGGCTGCTGCAGGCTTCGGTCAGCCTGCTCTTGGCAAGCTGAACCTTCTGAATCACCGCACTCATGATAGTGCGGTGTTCTTCCTCGATGGAAGCGCCGTTGAGCGCCTCCAACAAGTTATCCGGCGCCTCCGGTTGGACGGAGGCCGCCGGTGTCACAGTCTTGCCCTTCTTACGAAGGGGCCGCCTGCCGGACTCCGGAACCACTTCAGGTTCCGGTGCGGACTCCGGTGCAAAGTCCGAGAGGTTGCCCTGTGGCACCTCCGGAGCCTCCCCCTCCTGGCGGGTCCCCTCCTGGGATCCCACTCGGCGTCATCAGCGTCACGAGGGGTGGAGGCGGTCGGAAGGGAATCCATATCCAACGTAGCCAAGGACCCGCTCGACGAAGCGGGAAGATCGTCCTTGGCCGGACTACAAGTTGTATGCGGCATTAGAAGGACACCACGTGGCAAAAAGAGAAATTATAAATCATCCAGGAATTCGGACACTTACGATCTTGTCCGGAGGAAGGGTCCGTCCTTTCTTGGACCCTTTGGCCGCCCTTGTTGGGGAGGCCTTCCTCTTCTTCTCTCCCCCCGATAGGGGAGAGTCCTCTTTCTCCTCCTTCTCGGGGGAGGAGTCCACCTCGGAGTCATCGGACGATGAGTCCGATACCACCTGGCGCCGGGAACTCCTTCAGGTTCCCGTGGCCTTCTTCTTGGCCTTCTTCTCCGACACCACGTAAAGTGCCGGGACCAGCAGCCCCGTCAAACGGGTGTCCGCTGGGTCTTCTGGAAGGGGAGCCGGACAGTTAACCTGTCCGGACGTCTTCTGCCAGTCCTGTTAAAGGCATTGGGAGTTTAGATCCCACATAGAGTCGAACTATGAAAGAAATGAGTGTCCCATAAAAGATAACATAGCTTACCTCGTCGGCCGGGCGCTGCGTGCTGAATCCGCGATCTTCAGTTGCGGATGCGGGGGCTTCTCCGCCCTTGAACAGCACCCTCCAGGCAGCTTCATACATCGTGTCGAAGAGCCCTCTCAAAGTGCGGTGCTGTGCCGGATCAAACTCCCACAAATTGAAGGCCCGTTGCTGGCAGGGGAGAATCCTGCGGATGAGCATGACCTGGATCACGTTGACAAGCTTAAGCTTCTTGTTCACCAGGGTCTGGAGACAGGACTGGAGTCCGGTCAGCTCCTCCGAACTACCCCATAGCAAGCCCTTCTCTTTCCAGGAGCTGAGCTGCATGGGGATACCAGATCTGAACTCGGGGGCCGCTGCCCATTTAGGGTCACGCGGCTCGGTGATGTAGAACCACCCCGATTGCCACCCTTTGGTGGATTCCACGAAGGCACCCTCAAGCCAAGTGACGTTGGGCATTTTGCCCACCATGGCGCCTCCACACTCCACTTGGACGCCCTTCACCACCTTCGGCTTGACATTGAAGGTCTTTAGCCACAAGCCGAAGTGGGGCTGGATGCAGAGGAAGGCCTCGCACGCGACGATAAACGCCGAGATGTTGAGGATGAAGTTTGGCGCCAGATCGTGGTAGTCCAGGCCATAGTAGTACATGAGCCCCAGGACGAAGGGGTGAAGTGGGAAGCCCAGTCCGCGGAGGAAGTGGGGAAGAAATACGACCCTCTCATGGGGCCTGAGGGTGGGGATGAGCTGCCCCTCGTCGGGCAGCCGGTGCACGATGTCGCCGGACAGGTATCCGGCGCCGCGCAGCTTCTCGATGTGCCCCTCTGTAATGGAGGAGGCCATCCACTTGCCTGCCGCTCCGGACATGGCTGGAGAAGGTTGAGGCGAGATGTGCGGACTTGGGCGCTGGAGCTCGAGTGCGCGGAGATGGATAAGCAAAGGAGGAAGGAGGCGTAGGTAAAGGAGGTGGATCCTTATCCCCTTATATATGGGCGGACGAAGACTATGCGTCCCCACCGGCCTGGTAAAACTCTCTTATCTCCCAAGCGCCACAATCAATGTCGCGGTTGGGTTACCCACGTCCGTATTGATGGGAATCCCGGAATAAGGGGAACACGATCTCTGCTTCGACAAGACGTGCCAAGGAAACCGCTTCACTAGACGCGCTGAAGTGGTATAATAAAAACGATTCAAGTAAAGGCTTGGTAGTGGTGTGACGTCACGCCACAAAATACGTCAGCAGATTGAACTTGTGTACATATTATTCTCTCTACGGTGGTATGTGGAATTTATTTTACAGAGTCGGACACTATCCTGGTGTTCACAAGCTTCTATGAATTATTCGGAGGAGGAACCCGCCTTGCAATGCCGAAGACAATATGCGCGCTGGACTCGTCGTCATTGAAGCCTGGTTCAGGGGCTACTGAGGGAGTCCTGGACTAGGGGGTGTCCGGATAGCCGGACTGTCATGGTCGGCCGGACTCTAAGACTATGAAGATACAAGATTGAAGACTTCGTCCCGTGTCCGGATGGGACTTTCCTTGGCGTGGAAGGCAAGCTTGGCAATACAGATATGTAGATCTCCTACCATTGTAACCGACTCTGTGTAACCCTAGCCCTCTCCGGTGTCTATATAAACCGGAGGGTTTTAGTCCATAGGACAAACAATCACAACAACAATCATACCATAGGCTAGCTTCTAGGGTTTAGCCTCCCTGATCTCGTGGTAGATCCACTCTTGTACTACCCATATCATCAGTATTAATCAAGCAGGAGAAGGGTTTTACCTCCATCGAGAGGACCCGAACCAGGGTAAAAACATCGTGTCCCTTGTCTCCTGTTACCATCCGCCTAGACGCACAGTTCGGGCCCCCTACCCGAGATCCGCCGGTTTTGACACCGACAGGTATATATAGCCTCCACACAAAATCTAACCGTTACACATAACTTGCCAAACTCGGTGGGACCGAATTGAGAAACTCGGTCGGACCGATTCAGCAAATCTAGTGACCGTTAGGATTTTTGGTGGGACTGACATGCAACTCGGTAGGACTGATATGGTTAGGGTTAGGGCATAATGTAATCTCGGTGAGACCGATTACACAAACTCGGTGAGACCGATTTTAGTAATAAGATAACCAGAGAGTTGGTCAGGTAAACTCGGTGGGACCGATTCGCTCATTTTGGTGGGACCGAAATGTTATGAAAAGGAAACAGGGAGTTTACATTGCAATCTCGGTGGGACTGATCGCTCATCTCGGTGGTACCGAAACGTTACGAAGGGAAACAGAGAGATTACAATCCCATCTTGGTGAGACCGAGATCCCTATTGGTGAGACCGGTTTTCCTAGGGTTTGTGGTAGTGGCTATGACATCTGAACTCGGTGGCGCCGGGTAGAAAGAATTGGTAGGGCCGAGTTTGACTTTTGGTTTAGGTCATATGTGGATGTGAGAAAGTAGTTGAGGGTTTTGGAGCATATCACTAAGCACTGTGGAGCAAGAAACTCATTAAGCAACACCTCATCCCTTCTTGATAGTATTGGCTTTTCCTATAGACTCAATGTGATCTTTGATCACTAAAATATAAAATGTAGAGTCTTGAGCTTTTGAGCTTGAGCCAATCCTTTTATCCTTAGCATTTTGAGGGATCCACTTTTCTCATCCATGCCATGCCATTCATTGAGCTTTTCCTGAAATGTTCATCTTGGAATGATGTTAGCTCAATGAGCTATATGTTGTTAGGAATTACCAAAACCACCTAGGGATAGTTGCACTTTCAATCTCCCCCTTTTTGGTAATTGATGACAACATATAGATCAAAGCTTCGACAAATGATAATAAGAGTGAAAAACATTGTCGCTTTGAGAAGTATGTGATAAGCAAGAGCTCCCCCTAAATTTGTGCATAGTTTAAGATTTGCTTTGGACTGCAAATGCACAAAGAGTTAGGCTCATGGGTTACTCTTCCATGTCACATACATCTTGGTGGAGCACTCAAAATGATAATGATTGAATACATACACTCATCACCAAGCAAAGTGAATGATCATATAGAGATAAATGGAATAATGTCATCCAACAAGCATAAATGTAGCATGTGATCAAACACATGATCATCCAAGTATCACACAGACATAAAGTATCTCAAACAAGCAAATAAAGTTCAACCACCAAAGCAAGAGAGAATAAAAAGCAACACTCTCTCTCGAAGCCTATGATCTATACATTTTTCTCCCCCTTTGGCAACAAGTTACCAGAAAGTTCATAGAAAATGCATAGCACTAGATCGACTCTCAGGCTTGATCTCCAGGTGGTGGTGTAGAGATGGCTCCTTGGATGAAGACTTCAGTAGATGTAGATGGAGCTGGAGGTGTAGGTGCTGGAGCTGGTTGCACTGGAGCTGTAGGAGCTGTAGCTGGTGCAGATGAAGTGGCTCTGGTGTCTGTCACTGGCACTGCAGCTGATCTCTGAGCTCTAGGCACTCTGGCAAATGCATCAGTAGTTGTCTTGCCCTTCCTCTCCTGCATATCATTCTGAAGCTGCTCAACAACAGACTGGATCTCAGTTACCTTCACATCCAAGTCATAGAACTTCTACTCCATGATCCTCTCCAGGCTCTCCTGGTTTTGAGTCAAGGTGGCCAGCCCCTTCTCAATCCTCAGAGTGGATGCAATCAAGTAGCCTAGCTGATCTTGTTTGCTCTTCAAAAAGTACTGAGATGCCTCTACCATTGTTGGCATCTTGGTAGCCTTCTCTGTCCTTGCCTTCTCCTTCTTTGCTTGAGCATGCACTGAAGATAGTTCATCTTCATCCATAACCACTTGGTTGTCCTCAAAATCTAGATAGATAGGCATGTGATCCTTGTCCAACAAGTATGTGCCTGTGCCCATCTTGGAGTTAATCAGCTCCTGGATCTGTGGGGCATACCCACAACTTCTCTTCTGGTCAGCTGCTGTCCTCTTGATAGTCTCAACTATGAGGCTCATGACCTTGAACTTCTGTGGCACATCAAATAAGTGTAGCAAGTTTATTGCATGGCCTCTGATCATGTTGTGGTCACCTGACTTGGGCAAGAGAGGATCTAGTTGATGGTTGGCAGTCCTGACAGAAGATAATGTACTGATCCAAACTTATGTGTCTCAACTGCAGCATCTGGGATCTCCTTGTACATATGTGCCATAGAGTTGTGATACATCTTCTTCTTCGCATAGACATCCAAGTCATCTTCTTTCTCCTTAGGTGCATTGATCAGATTTGCCCATTCTTCAATTGTTGATTGGTACCTAGTACCTTCAGACATTCATACTATCCTGCCATCTGGATAGAAGTGTGCTGTGGAGTAGAATTGCATTATGAGCTCATCATTCCACTTTGTGAGCTTCTGCCCAACAAAGTCTGCAACTCCACAAGCACTGAAACTGTCATACACACCAGGATAGTGTTCCTCATTCTCCTTCATGTAGGTCCAGTCCACCCACCTCATGTCACACACTATAGGCTTCTTGTCCAATAACACTGTCTCATAAAAATCCTGATGTTCCTTAGTATGGAACCTGTAGTCAACAACAGTCCTTCTCCTGATAGCATAAGGATCAGACAACCTCCACTGTCTGAGGCCTGCATCCTTTCTCAGCTTCATGTTCTCAGCCACAGGATGAGCATCATTGTGATCTGGAATCTTTGGCTTCAACTTTCTCAAGACATGCTCTTCATCATCTTCCTCTTCAGCAACAGTCTCAGGCACTGGGGCCTTGTTCTTCTCAGCAGCAGATATGTTTATGGTATTCCTCTTTGGTGCAATCTTGGGCTTGGAGGCAGCTTTGGGTGCTTCTTTGGGCTTGGATGATGTAGCCCCTGACCTAATAACATCACCCATAAGCTTCTGAGCCTTGGGTGCTGGTGCAGCAACCTCTTCTTCCTCTTCCTCTTCTATCATGGAAGGCTTTCCAACAACTCTGGCCATGGTCTTCTTGACCCTTTCCTTCCTCTTCTGCAGCAGCCTCTTTGGGTTGAGATTCCAAATGTACTTGAGTAGAGGCTCTGGCTTTAGACATGGGAGTTCTCTTTGCAGGTACTTTGGTCATCATACCAGGCTTAATGGTAGCAGCTGTGCCATACTCCTTCTTGAGGACTTTCTTCTTGGAAGTGGCCTCGTCCTCCACTGCCACATAGTCTTCATCCTCGGACTCTGAGGTTTTCTTCTTTCTGGCCCTGGTGGCAGCTTTGGGCAGGTTGCTTGGGGTGCTCCTGCTACCCTCATCAGAGCTGCTAGAGGGACTAGTGCCCTCACTCATCTGAATTTGCTCCTCTTCCCTGTTCTGGCTGTCACTTTGATCAGACATGTTGCAAACACTGACTGCAGACCCTGTGAATAGATATAGATGAGATAGAGTGGATGAGCATCACAAAATACAGAGGTTTTTGCAAAAGAATGATTCAAAAACTTAGTTTTAGTTTTCCACAGAAAGCATTTCGGGTCAACCGATGTGCAAACTCGGTGATACCAAAGCAGCTTTTGGAACCTAAACTAGTGAACTCGGTCAGACCGAGTCACAGTTCGGTGGCACCGAGACTTCTAGGGTTTCACAAAGTCCTAAACTCGGTCACACCGATTTGCAATTCTCGGTCAGACCGAGAGTCACTTGTGCAATGGCCTTAGCCGAATTGGTGGAACCGAGTTCTACAACCCGGTGGGTCCGAGATGGTTTCGGCGAAAACCTAACCCTAAATTTTCAATTCACCTCTAATCTATGGAGTGTTTTGACTGGATAGAATAGTTTCAATCGTGGCAAGATTCATGACGAACATAATGTGCTAGGAATCGGACGGGGATAGCACAGTGATCGAGTCCATACCCTAGTTCAGCGATGAACTCGCAACGCGACAACGGCGGGGACGATTTCTGTTGACAGCAGCGGAGACCAGCGACTGGAGGCGGCTGGCGACGAGGAGGACGATCTGAAGACCCTGGAGGCAGAGCGAGCTATGCGTGGGCGAAAGAGTTCGGAGAAAGTTTCCAAATTTTTGCCCGTGGGTATATATAGCCCGACCCTGTCGGTGTGACCGAGTGGAACAACTCGGTGGCACCGAGATGCATAACTGTTGACAGTTATAGCAACTCGGTGTGACCGAAAAGTTCATATCAGTTGCACCAAGATTGAAAACCTAGATCGACTTAGTGATCTCGATATGACCGAAATGAAGAATCGGTCAGACCGAAACGCACAAAGAAGTTTTGGAAGTTTAAGTCTATGACGAATCGGGGACTCCGAGTGCTCCTCACACAGAGTGGTTCAAATCTGACTTGATCAAATTTTGTGATGTAGCATGAATAGAGTTTGAGACAAGAAAAGCATAGATAGCTAGAGAAGGTTCTTAGGCATTCTTGTCCATCCACTTGGCAAAAGGAAAAAGAAACCAATCATGCAAAGCAACAAGTGGATGTCCTCGAATGAGTGAAATATGCAACCAACATGCTCACACAATAAAATGGCAAATGAAATATGTGGCAAAGCATGCACAACCAATTCTAGCATCTATCAAACAATTGGCGATGTCTAGGTCATCTATATATGAGTATATTGACTTAGGAGTCAAATGAGAACATTTGATCATAGGTCATACTCATCGTTTAAGCTCAAGTGGGGTTACCACTTTTACATAATGCATTGATGTGTTCACACCATTAGAGTTGCTTTGACTCAATTCTTAGAGTTAAGCTCCCCCTAGATGTGAGATCCCCCCTTAGAGGTATGAACTAACCTTGAGTTTTGTCGATGATGACTTCATGTAGGTGTTGAAGATGTGGATGCTTAATGTTGATGTAGATCATTTGGAGCAATCCTTTGGAGTGAGTTGCACTTTCAATACCTACACGGGTTAGTCCCACAAGGAACAAACAAGGATATCCATAGACATAGACTGATGCACACTCAAGATGATGTCTATGAAAGCATTAGGTTACCTTGTCCCTTGTCTTACCAACAAGAGGGTTTGTGACTCCTTGAACTAGTGCAAGATGTGAAAGTTGATTGCGCTTGTTGTTGCCAAAATGATATGAGTGAAGTATGTTGGCGGAGTCACCCTCAAGAACTCTCTAGTTCTTCTTCTTCGGGATCCACATCATCTTGATGGGAATCCTTGGAGTTGTAGTCGTACTTGATGAAGTAGAGCTTGATGTAGTCTTGGGAACCCACTTGACCAAGGCCTTATGAGCTTCTTCAAATGCATCAATCTCCTCTTGAAGCTTATCCTTGCCTTTTTTCTTGTGGTCTTGTGGTGGAAGATCATCTTGAGCTTGTGTCCCCTTGAAGGAAGTAGGATCATACTTCTCTTGTTGAGGAACAAACTTTGTCTTGGGGTATTGATCTTATTCCCACTCAACTCCATTGGCATTGAACTTTCGTTCAAAACCAACACCTTGGTTCTTCCGGTGCCTTCCTTGCTTGCGTACAATTTCCTCAAATTGCTTACTCCTGGCAAGGATCTTGTAAACACCTTTCTCTATAATTCCCTTCAATAAGCTATTTTCTTGCTCAAGTGTAACTTGGCTAAGAGAATCATTAGTGGAATCAAGAGAACTACTAGAAGCAACAACATTAGATTTAGCATGATTATTGTTACTACTAGAGGAAGAATCCTTCTTGTTCTTGTTAGTGGACTTGACTTGCGGCATGTAAGTAGATAAGAGTAAACGCTTGGCAATGTAAGAAGAACTTTTCTTACGGAGATCATCATTGATTGCCTTTAAGAACTCATGCTCTTGCTCAAGGTTGAGCTTTTCAAAGCGTAACTTCTCATGAGTCCTTAAAAGTTCTCGATGATCTTCTAAGATAGTTTCATGAGCTAAGTTAAGAGTGTTTAGTTCTTTAGTTAGAAGCTCAATCTTCTCCTTATCATTTTCATTCGTTTTATCTTGCTTAGCATGATTAATTGACATTTCATCATAGTATTCATCACTAGAGTTGTCAACAAGTAAATCATCATCACCTAGCAAGTCATCTTCATCACTATTGAAATCAACATACTCGGGGTGTGTTACCTTTGGGCCTTTAGCCATGAAGCATCTTCCAAGTCCTTCATTTGGTGAATCAAATATGTCGTAGGAGTTTGTTGACACAAGTGCTAGACCGGCAACACCTTCATCTTGAGTATATTCGGAGTCGGAGTGTTAGCTTCTCTCGGAGTGATTGTCGGAGTCGGAGCCGGATACCCATTCACCAACATGAGCTTGATGTCTTCGTTTTGTGTAGCTCCTTGATGACTTGTCCTTCCTTTCTGAATCCTTGCTTCTCCGGGATGTTCTTCGTTCATAACGATCATCTCTACTCCTCCTCTCTCTTGGTGGTGATTCTTCTCTTCTACTTATCCTCTTGGGTGATTCTTCTCTTCTTTTGTGGGGTGCCGTACACTCATTGGAATAGTTTCCGGGTCTCCCACAATTGTAGCAATTGCACTCTCGACTAGAAGATCTGTTGTCATTGTAGGACCTTGACTTGGAGCTTCTTTCTTTGCTTCTATTCTTGTAGAACTTGTTGAGGTTCTTCACCATTAAGCTCAATTCTTCATTGAAGGTTTGTTTCTCACTTGATGATGTAGGGGCTTCACATGAGGATTTGTAAGCACCACTTGACTTGTTGTGAAGTTCCTCCTTATCCTTGAGTGACATCTCATGAGCAACAATTCTTCCAATGACTTCTGTTGGCTTGAGATCTTTGTAATTGGGCATCATTTGGATCAATGTGCACGCGGTATCATATTTTCCGTCCAAAGCTCTTAGGATCTTCTTGATGATGAATTTGTCGGTCATCTCTTCACTTCCTAAGCCGGCAATCTCATTTGTGAAAGAGCAAGCCTAGAGTACATTTCAGCGACACCTTCACCATCCTTCATTTTGAACTTGTCAAGTTGACTTTGGAGCACGTCCAACTTGGATTCCTTGATGGAGTCGGTACCTTCATGCATATCAATCAAAGTATCCCAAATTTCCTTTGCATTCTCAAGACGGTTGATTTTGTTGAATTCTTCGGGTCACAATCCGTTGAAGAGGATATCACAAGCTTGAGCATTGTATTGCAGCATCTTCAACTCTTCCGCGGTAGCTTCATGGTTCGGTTCTCTCCCATCAAAGAACTCATCTTGCAAGCCAATACACACAATAGCCCAAACGGCGGGGTTATGTCCAAGAATATGCATTTTCATCGTATGCTTCCAACTAGCAAAATTAGTACCATCAAAGTAAGGACCTCTATGGTGATAATTTCCCTCTCTAGACGCCATACTCTCCTAGGTTGTGAAACCAAGGCTATGACCACCAAAAGCTATGGAAATCAAAGCAAATGGAGACCAAAGCTGTGATACCACTTGTAGGATCGAAAGTATGTCTAGAGGGGGGTGATTAGACTACTTGACCAAATAAAAACTTGTCCTTTTCCCAATTTTAGTCTTTGTCAGATTTTAGCTATCTTAGCACAAGTCAAGCAATCTTAACACAATTCAAGCAAGCATGCAAAGAGTATATGAGCAGCGGAAAGTAAAGCATGCAACTTGCAAGAATGTAAAGGGAAGGGTTTGGAGGATTCAAACGCAATTGGAGACACGGATGTTTTTGTTGTGGTTCCGATAGGTGGTGCTATCGTACATCCACGTTGATGGAGACTTCAACCCACGAAGGGTAACGGTTGCGCGAGTCCACAGAGGGCCCCACCCATGAAGGGTCCACAAAAAAGCAACCTTGTCTATCCCACCATGGCCGTCGCCCACGAAGGACTTGCCTCACTAGCGGTAGATCTTCACGAAGTAGGCGATCTCCTTGCCCTAACAAACTCCTTGGTTCAACTCCACAATCTTGTCGGAGGCTCCCAAATGACACCTAGCCAATCTAGGAGACACCACTCTCCAAGAAGTAACAAATGGTGTGTTGATGATGAACTCCTTGCTCTTGTGCTTCAAATGATAGTCTCCCCAACACTCAACTCTCTCTCACAGGATTTGGATTTGGTGGAAAGAAGATTTGAGTGGAAAGCAACTTGGGGAAGGCTAGAGATCAAGATTCATATGGTAGGAATGGAATATCTTGGCCTCAACACATGAGTAGGTGGTTCTCTCTCAGAAACAGCAAGTTGGAAGTGTAGGTTTCTTTTGATGGATCTCTCTACGAATGAAGAGGAGGTGGAGGGGTATATATAGCCTGCACACAAAATCTAACCATTACACACTACTTGCCAAACTCGGTGGGACCAAACTGAGAAACTTGGTCGGACCGATTCAGCAAATCTAGTGACCATTAGGATTTTTGGTGGGACCGACATGCAGCTCGGTAGGACCGATATGGTTAGGGTTAGGGCATAATGTAATCTCAGTGAGACCATTTACACAAACTCGGTGAGACCGATTTTGGTAATAAGCTAACCAGAGAGTTGGTCAGGTAAACTCGGTGGGACCGATTCGCTCATTTCGGTGGGACCGAAATGTTACAAAAAGGAAACAGGGAGTTTATATTGCAATCTCGGTGGGACCGATCGCTCATCTCGGTGGTACCGAAACGTTATGAAGGGAAATAGAGAGATTACAATCCCATCTCGGTGAGACCGAGATCCCTATCGGTGAGACCGATTTGCCTAGGGTTTGTGGCAGTGGCTATGACATCTGAACTCGATGGCGCCGGGTAGAAAGAATCGGTAGGGCCGAGTTTGACTTTGGTTTAGGTCATATGTGGATGTGAGAAAGTAGTTGAGGGTTTTGGAGTATATCACTAAGCACTGTGGAGCAAGAAACTCATTAAGCAACACCTCATCCCTTCTTGATAGTATTGGCTTTTCCTATAGAGTCAATGTGATCATGGATCACTAAAATATAAAATGTAGAGTCTTGAGCTTTTGAGCTTGAGCCAATCCTTTTGTCCTTAGCATTTTGAGGGATCCACTTTTCTCACCATGCCATGCCATTCATTGAGCTTTTCCTAAAATGTTCATCTTGGAATGATGTTAGCTCGATGAGCTATATGTTGTTAGGAATTACCAAAACCACCTAGGGATAGTTGCACTTTCAGTATTCAATACACTTTATATGAAAGTTTTTATTATAGCCCTCTTGGATGCCCATCATATTAGGACTAAATTCATAACCGAAACCAATTACCATGTTGTATAAGACTCTCAAAATAATATAAGTGAAGCATGAGAGTTCACCAATTTCTTCAAAATAAAACCGCCGTTGTGCTCTAAAAAGATATAAGTGAAGCACTAGAGCAAATGACAAACTACTCCAAAAGATATAATTGAAGATCAATGAGTAGTCGATTGTGTAACTATGTGAAGACTCTCTAACATTTAAGAATTTAATATCTTGGGATATTATTCAAATAGCAAGCAAAACAAAATAAAATGACATTGCAAGGATAACACATATCATGTGAAGAAGCAAAAACTTAGGGTCAACCAAAACTGACCGATAGTTGTTGAAGAACAAAGGTGGGATGCCAATCAGGGCATCCCCAAGCATAGATGCTTGCGACTTCTTGAAATATTAATTAGGATGCCTTGGGCATCCCCAAGCTTGAGCTTTTGTGTCTCCTTAATTCCTCTCATATCATGGTTTCCCTAAATCTTAAAAACTTCATCCACACAAAACTCAACAAGAACTCGTGAGATAAGTTAGTATAAATCCATGCAAAACTTTATCATTCTCTACTGTAGAAAATCATTAAAATTATAGTTTTACATTGCATACTAATGCCTCTGCATATTAATACTCCCATCCTCGAATAGAATCATTAAACAAGCAAACATATGCAAACAATGCAAACATAACAGCAATCTGTCTAAACAGAACAGTCTGTAAAGAATGCAAGAGGAATCATACTTTCCAAACTCCCAAGATTCTTAAAAAAAATACAAAATTGTAGAAAATTTGTTGTTACTCACTGTGTAAACCATGTCTGACTATTCACCAATATACAAAACATAACAACAAACTTTTTGTTTCCAAAACAACAACGTATAGACTTGTAAAATAAGCATGGTAAAGACTATACTTGACCTTTTTATTGAACTAAAAGATATAAAACATGTCTCCAAATAACAGCAAAAAAATATAAGCAAAATAAAATGACGCTCCAAGCAAAACACATATCATGTGGTGAATAAAAATATAGCCTCAAGTAAAGTTACCAATGAAGAAAGACGAAAGAGGGGATGCCATTGCTACGCGTGCTCGGAACGTGCCAGGTGGTCTTGTTGTATGTTACTCCGGGCGCGTTTGGCTGTGTCCAGTCGCTTAACGGCCGGACTTGAGAATTGCCTTAAGAGGCTGCTCTGTACTTCTGCCGCGAGAGCCGCTGTGTGTTCCTCCGTTCGGAGGGAGCGCTCAGTGTTTCTGTTGCCCGTGATGACTCCTCGACGGCCTGGCATCTTGAGCTTGAGGTATGCATAATGCGGCACCGCGTTGAACTTTGCAAACGCGGTCCGTCCGAGCAGAGCATGATAGCCGCTGCGGAACGGGACTATATCGAAGATTAACTCCTCGCTTCGGAAGTTATCCGGGGATCCGAAGACCACTTACAGTGTAACTGAGCCTGTACAATTGGCCTCTACACCTGGTATGACGCCTTTGAAGGTCGTCTTTGTAGGTTTAATCCTTGAGGGGTCTATGCCCATCTTGCGCACTGTGTCCTGATAAAGCAGGTTCAGGCTGCTGCCGCCGTCCATCAGAACTCTGGTGAGGTGAAATCCATCGACGATTGGGTCTAAAACCAATGCGGCGAATCCGCCATGGCGGATACTGGTGGGGTGGTCCCTTCGATCAAAAGTGATCGGGCAAGAGGACCATGGATTGAACTTCGGGGCGACTGGCTCCATCGCATATACATCCCTAAGTGCACGCTTCCGCTCCCTCTTGGGTATATGGGTTGCGGATATCATGTTTACTGTCCGCACTTGTGGGGGGGAAACCCTTCTGTCCTCTACTATTCGGCGGCCGGGTCTCTTCCTCGTCATCGCTATGCAGCCCCTTGTCATTGTTTTCGGCAATTAACTTGCATGCCTGCTTGAATAACCAACAATCCTTGTTAGTGTGATTAGCTGGCTTTTTAGGGGTGCCATGTATCTGGCAAGAGCGGTCGAGTATTCGGTCCAAATTGGACAGACCCGGAGTGGTTCTTTTGAATGGCTTCTTCCGCTGACCGGGTTTAGAGCCTCTGAATCCGGCGTTGACTGCCGTATCCTCAGTGTTATCGCCGTTAACGCGGCGTTTGTTTTTGTTTTGACGCGACCTACCATTGCGGTCCTTGGTATCCGGACTGCCAGAATTTTTGCTGAGGTTGTTACTGCGGGCTAGCCAGCTGTCCTCCCCTGCACAGAAGCGGGTCATGAGTGATGTGAGGGCTGCCATGGATTTTGGCTTTTCCTGTCCTAGGTGCCGGGCCAGCCACTCATCGCGGATGTTATGTTTGAAGGCTGCGAGGGCCTCTGCATCCGGACAGTCGACGATTTGATTTTTCTTTGTTAGGAACCGTGTCCAGAATTGTCTGGCCGATTCGTCTGGCTGCTGAATTATGTGGCTTAGGTCATCGGCGTCTGGTGGTCGCACATATGTGCCCTAGAAGTTGTCAAGGAATGCGGCTTCAAGGTCCTCCCAACACCCAATTGACTCTGCTGGCAAGCTATTAAGCCAATGCCGAGCTGGTCCTTTAAGCTTGAGTGGGAGATATTTGATGGCGTGGAGATCGTCACCGCGGGCCATATGGATATGAAGGAGATAGTCTTCGATCCAAACCGCGGGGTCTGTTGTGCCATCATAGGATTCAATGTTTACGGGTTTAAACCCTTCAGGGATTTGATGATCCATTACTTCATCTGTGAAGCATAGTGGGTGTGCGGCGCCTCTATATTGGGCGATATCACGACGTAGCTCAAGAGAGCTTTGTCTGCTGTGTTCGGCCCGACCGGAGTTGCTGTATCCGGCACGACGGTAGTCGTCGCGCATCATGGGGCGCCCACGTGATCCGTAGATCGATCTTGATTGTCTTGCCTTGTCCTCCAATATGTCTCGCAAGTCCGGCGCATTCCCCCGTGGCTTCGCACTTTTCGGGTGGTGCCGGGGTACGGTTCTGGTGGAGGGCCTAGATGCCTCTCTGTCGCGGCCACGAGGTGGTCGGTCTGCTGTATTGTGTGCTGGTGATGAGGGTTTATACTCCTCCTCCTCTAATTGGGGGAGCAACTTGCGTTTTGGGTAGCTTTTGGAGGGGCGTTTGAGTTCATGTTCTTCGGCCGCGAGGACTTCGGTCCATCTGTCGGTCAGCAGGTCTTGATCAGCTCTGAGCTGTTGTTGCTTTTTCTTTAGGCTGTTTGCTGTGGCCATAAGCCTGTGTTTAAAACGCTCTTGTTCGACGGGATCCTCGGGCACGACAAATTCGTCGTCGTTGAGGCTTGCCTCGTCTCCGGAGGGAGGCATGTAGTTATCATCCTCGACCTCTTCGTCTGCCGCTCTCTCATCAGGGCTGGCTTCTTCGTCCTCCTGCGCTAAATCTTGCTGGAGGGGGTTGTCTTCGACACTCTCTGGGGTGTTATTATCTCCGGTGCCGGAATCTCCATTCTTGTTGTGGCGGGATTTAGAGCGGCGCCGCTGACGTTGGCGCTTGGGCTGTTTCTTAGGGGAATCTGCCTCCGCTGCTTCTTCGCCGTTCCCATCCTTTGGGATGTCCACCATGTATATGTCGTATGACGAGGTGGTCTTCCAGTGCCCCGTAGGCGCTGGTTCTTGGTCGTCTCCGGCATCGTCGTCCATACCTTCGATGTCTTTGGAGTCGTAGTCTAGCATGTCGGTTAGATCGTCGACAGTGGCTACAAAGTGGGTGGTGGGTGGGTTTTGAATTTCTTCTTCATCCGCATCCCAACCGTCCTGACCGCAATCCAGCCAGGGCTCTCCTGATAGCGAGAGATGCTTTAGCGAATTCAGGATGTCGCCAAAGGGTGAGTGCTAAAAGATGTCCGCGGCGGTGAACTCCATGATCGGCGCCCAATCGGATTCGATTGGTAGGGGCGCAGGAGGTTCGGAGTCCGGCGAGGAGTCCGGCACCTCAGAGTCACGAGCTTTACGAGGGACAAGGTCAGTATTCGGCTCCATCGCCGTAGAGATTGTAGCTCCCGAGGCGGTGTCCATCCACCTGTCCTCGATCAGCGCGGTCGGCTCTGAACTAGGGGTCGGAGCGGACTCATGTGCGGCTTCTAGGGCACTGTCCGGCGGCAGAGCTAAATCATGCCCATCGTGACAGTGCGGCGCGCTCGGCTGTGGCTCGAATCCATAGAAGATCAAGTCTCCGCGGATGTCGGCTATGAAGTTTAAGCTTCCAAATCTGACCTGATGGCTAGGGGTTTAACTTTCGATCTGCTCCAGATGGCCAAACGAATTGGCCCGCAGTGCAAAGCCGCCGAACACGAAGATCTGTCCGGGGAGAAAAGTCTCGCCCTGGACTGCGTGGTTGTTGATGATTGAAGGAGCCATCAAGCCTATCGGTGATGACACAGAGGAACTCTCAATGAAAGCACCAATGTCGGTGTCAAAACCAGCGGATCTCGGGTAGGGGGTCCCGAACTGTGCGTCTAGGCGGATGGTAACAGGAGACAAGGGACACGATGTTTTTACCCAGGTTCGGGCCCTCTCGATGGAGGTAAACCCCTACTCCTGCTTGATTGATATTGATGATATGGGTAGTACAAGAGTGGATCTACCACGAGATCAAGGAGGCTAAACCCTAGAAGCTAGCCTATGGTATGATTGTTGTAATGGTTGTTCGTCCTACGGACTAAAACCCTCCGGTTTATATAGACACTGGAGAGGGCTAGGGTTACACAGAGTCGGTTACAATGGTAGGAGATCTACATATCCGTATTGCCAAGCTTGCCTTCCACGCCAAGGAAAGTCCCATCCGGACACGGGACGAAGTCTTCAATCTTGTATCTTCATAGTCTTGGAGTCCGGCCGATGATGATAGTCCGGCTATCCGGACACCCCCTAGTCCAGGACTCCCTCACATGCTATGATTATAATAAATTTGCACATCAAAACTTGGGGGACTAAAAATATCATCTTCATTAAACATAGCATCCCCAAGCTTGGGACAAACATTAATTGCAGCAAAAAAATTCTCAAGCATGTCATTCTCATCGAATATAGCATCCCCAAGCTTGGGCCTTTGCATATCATAAGCATAATCACTCTCATCATTAATAGTGTGGATAGCACCAATAGTATAGCAATTATTATCATCACAATTTTCTAAGTTGGTGCCAAAAAGATTCTCAAGATTATAACAAGTATCATTACTTTCCCAATCATAATCATCAGAATGAGTAATAGGCACAACAATAATAGGAGCAACATCATTTGGGAGGGATACCTTTTTACCTTTGCTTCTCCGTCTTTTCTTTTTCTTCTTCACATCATGTGTGGGTTTAATCACCTTTTTGGAGCTCCTTATTGATGAGATTGGTTGAACAAAAATCTCCTCCTTGTTACGTGTTTCATCATAAGAAAAAATAGGAGGATATTGGGAAACCTCTTCCCTTTCATTAGTATTCTCTTCATCTTCTATTTGTTTTCTTGTCTTTAATTAATTGCCAATATAAGGATTCTCAATGCAATTTACCGCACAATACATATAAATTTCCTCTAGATCAAAATCAAGAAATCTCTTAAGGTTATATCCTTGGATATCCTTAGTTATATGTTTCATTTCTTCATAACCCAGAAGCAAAGTAAGTTCATTATGTTGCGCAAGGGAAATCAAGTCATCACAATTTTTGGACACGATTCGATCATGAAACAATTTGCATTGGAGATTTAAATGACCACATTCATTGCAAAGTTCACAAGGATGGCAAAAAAAATAAATTTTTCAGCACAAACATCTAGCCTCTCTTGCAACCATTTAGTTTCTAAATACATATGCCTCTTGCAAAATCTATCTTCCCTTTTTGGTATGTAACAACAAACTCTATGCACTCCACAAAAGTTGACATACTTATAAGAAACATTTTTATCATGGCTAGTGCAATCATCATTAGTATTATGGATATTCAAAGAGTTCATACTAACAACATTGCAATCATGTTCATCATTCAAATATTTAGTGCCAAACAATTTATAGACTTCTTCTTCTAACACTTGAGCACAATTTTTCTTTCCATCATTTTCGTGAAAGACATTAAAAAGATGAAGCATATGAGGCAACCTCAATTCCATTTTTTTTCTATTTTTCTTTTATAACTAAACTAGTGATAAAACAAGAAACTAAAAGATTTGATTGAAAGATCTAAAGATATACCTTCAAGCACTAACCTCCCCGGCAACGGCGCCAGAAAAGAGCTTGATGTCTACTATGCAACCTTCTTCTTGTAGACTCGTGTTGGGCCTCCAAGCACAGAGTTTTGTAGGACAGTAGAAAATTTCCTTCAAGTGGATGACCTAAGGTTTATCAATCCGTGGGAGGTGTAGGATGAAGATGGTCTCTCTCAAACAACCCTGCAACCAAATAACAAAGAGTCTCTTGTGTCCCCAACACACCCAATACAATGGTAAATTGTATAGGTGCACTATTTCGGCGAAGAGATTGTGATACAAGCGTAATATGGATGGTAGATATGGGTTTTTGTAATCTGAAAATATAAAAACAGCAAGGTAACTATTAACAAAAGTGAGCGATAACGGTATTGCAATGCTTGGAAACAAGGACTAGGGTTCATACTTACACTAGTGCAAGTTCTCTCAACAATGATAACATAATTGGATCACATAAAAAGCCCTTAACGTGCAACGAAGAATCACTCCAAAGTCACTAATAGCGGAGAACAAATGAAGAGATTATTCTAGGGTATTACGAAAGCACCTCAAAGTTATTCTTTCTGATCAATCTACTGGGCTATTCCTATAAGTGTCACAAACAGCCCTAGAGATCGTACTAAAATAACACCTTAAGACACACATCAACCAAAACACTAATGTCACCTAGATACTCCAATGTCACCACAGGTATCCACGGGTTTGATTATACGATAGTCATCACACATTCTCAAATTCATCTATTCAAACCAACACAAAGAACTTCAAAGAGTGCCCCAAAGTTTCTACCAGAGAGTCAAGACGAAAACATGTGCCAACCCCTATGCATAAGTTCACAAGGTCACATAACCCGCAAGTTGATCACCAAAACATACATCAAGTGGATCACGTGAATATCCCATTGTCACCACAGATAAGCACATGCAAGACATACATCAAGTGTTCTCAAATCCTTAAATACTCAATTCAATAAGATAACTTCAAAGGGAAAACTCAATCCATTACAAGAAGGTAGAGAGGGGGGACATCATAAGATCCAACTATAATAGCGAAGCTCGCGGTACATCAAGATCATGCCAAATCAAGAACACGAGAGATAGAGAGATCAAACACATAGCTACTGGTGCATACCCTCAACCCCGAGGGTGAACTACTCCCTCCTCGTCATGGAGAGCGCCGGGATGATGAAGATGGCCACCTGTGATGGATTACCCCTCTAGCAGGGTGCCAAAACAGGGTTCCGAGAGATTTTTCATGGCAACAGAGGCTTCCGGCGGCGGAACTCCTGATCTAGGTTTATTTTTGGGAGTTTCTATATTTACAGGAATTTTTGGCGTTGAGAACAAGTCACGGGGGGTCCACGAGGAGCCCACAAGACTGGAGGGCGCGCCCTAGGGGGTGCCCTCCACCCTTGTGGAGTCCTTGTGGCTCTTCTGGCCCAACTCTTTTGCTTTGAGGGCTTCTTCTGGTCCATAAAAAATCACCGTAAATTTTCAGGTCATTTGGACTCTGTTTGGTATTCCTTTTTTGTAAAACTCAAAATCAAGGGAAAAAATAGAAACTGGCATTGGGCTCTAGGTTAATAGGTTAGTCCCAAAAATCATATAAAATATCATATAAATGCATATAAATCATCCGAGATGGATAATATAATAGCATGGAGCAATCAACAATTATAGATACGTTGGAGACGTATCAGATCTCGTGGTTCTAGAACTTGTGGCGGCTGGAATTGTGTTTCCTCGACTCCCCTAGGATTTCTAGAATATTTGGGAATTTATAGGGTGAAGAGGCGATGCAGGGGGCTCCGAGGTGGGCACAACCCCCCTGGGCGCGCCTGGGCTCTTGGGCGTGCCCTGGTGGGTTGTGCTCCCCTCGGGCCTCCTCTCTGGTACTTATTTGGCCCATTGGGTGTCTTCTGGTCTAGAAAAAATCTCCAAAAAGTTTCGCTGCGTTTGGACTCCATTTGGTACTGATATTCTGTGAAGTAAAAAAACAAGCAAAAAACAGCAAGTGGCACTAGGCACTATGTCAATAGGTTAGTCCCAAAAAATGATATATATAGTTGCTATAAAAATGATTGTAAAACATCCAGGAATGATAATATAACGACATAGAACAATAAAAAATTATAGATATGTTGGAGACGTATCAAACATCTCCATGTTGATCATATCTACTATATGACTCATGTTCGACCTTTCAGTCTCCAGTGGTCCGAGACCATATGTTCACATGCTAGGCTCGTCAAGTTTAACCCAAGTATTCTGCATGTGTAAAAACTGGCTTCCACCCGTTGTATGTGAAGGTAGAGTCTATCACACCCGATCATCACGAGGTGCTTCGAAACGATGCACTTTAGCAACGGTGCATACTCGGGAAGAACACTTTTATCTTGAAATTAAGTGAATGGGTCATCTTATAATGCTACCGTCGTCCTAAGCAAAATAAGATGCAAAAAGGATAAACATCACATGCAATTAAAAATATGTGACATGATATGGCCATCATCATCTTGTGCTTTTGATCTCCATCTCCAAAGCAATGACATGATCTCCATTGTCGCTGCCATGACACCTTGATCTCCATCGTTGCGTCGTGGTCGTCTCGCCAACTATTGCTAACACATAGCAATAAAGTAGAGCAATTACATGGCGCTTAGTGATTGACACGTAGGTCATATAATAATTAAAGACAACCCTAAGTCCCCTCCCGGTTGTCATACTCATCGACATGCAAGTCGTGAACTTATTACAAAACATGATTATTTCATACATATCACATCTCGACCATATCACATCACAACATACCCTGCAAAAACAAGTTAGGCGTCCTCTAGTTTGTTGTTGCAAGTTTTACGTGGCTGCTATGGGCAACTAGCAAGAACCGTTCTAGCTACGCAAAACCACAACAATGATTATCAAGTTGCCATTTAACCTTCTACAAGGACTGTCATAGTCAAATTAGATTCAACTAAAGTGGGAGAAACAGACACCCGCCAGCCATCTTTATGCAACAAGTTGCATGTTAGTCGGTGGAACCGGTCTCATGTACGTGGACATGTAAGGCTGGTCCGAGCCGCTTCATCCCACAATACCGCCCACAACTCCTTTGTGTTCTACTCGTGCATATAATCTAAGCATAGTCCTGGCTCATGATGCCACAGTTGGGAAACGTTGCACAAAAAAACAATATTCTACGCACATGCAAGATCTATCCATGGAGATGCATAGCTACGAGAGGGGGAGAGCATCTACATACCCTTGTAGATCGCTAAGTGGAAGCGTTTATCAGCGCGATTGATGTAGTCATACACCTTCACGATCCGTTCTGATCAAGCACCGAACGTACGACACCTCCGCGTTCAGCACACGTTCAGCTCGATGACGTTCTCGCATTCTTGATCCAGCAAGAGGGGCGAAGTAGTAGATGAGTTCCGGCAGCACGACGGTGTGGTGACGGTGGTGGTGAAACTATTTCCGCATGGCTTCACCAAGCACAACGGATTTAGAGCAAAGGATGAACTAGAGGGAGAGGGGGCGCCGGCACACGGCTTGGTGAATCATGGTGTGTTCTAGGAGCTAGCCCTGCCTCTCTATTTATATGTTGAGCCATGGGGTCATTACTTGGAGAGATGGCCTCCCCAAAGTCGGTTTGGAACGCAAGGAAGAGTCCTTCTCGGATTCCAGCACCAGACGCCACGGTCCTCGGCGTTTGGCCGAGAGGACATGGTACTCGGCGTCTGGTCCCCGACCTCCGCAAAACTTCCTTTTACACCGACCTAAAGCCCCGCGGGCCTTACCCCTCGGCCCAACCAAAGTGTCCTCGCACCAGAACATTTCTGGAAACATCTTAAACCTTTCCGGCGAATTCTGGAACCCTTCCAGATATCATCATATATATCAATCTTTACCTCCAGACCATTCCGGAGCTCCTCGTCATGTCCGTGATCTCATCCGGGACTCCGAACAACATATGATCACCAACATACATAACCCATATAATACTATATCGTCAACGAACGTTAAACGTGTGGACCCTACGGGTTCAAGAATGATGTAGACATGACCGAGACGCTTCTCCGGTCAATAACCAATAGCGGGACCCTGATGCCCATATTGGTTCCTACATATTCTACGAAGATCTTTATCGGTCGAACCTTTATGATAACATACATAGTTCCCTTTGTCTGTTAGTATGTTACTTGCTCGAGATTCGATCGTCGGCATCTACATACCTAGTTCAATCTCGTTACTGGCAAGTCTCTTTACTCGTTTTGTAATACATCATCTTGTAACTAACTCCTTAGGTACTTTGCTTGAAAGCTTCTTGTGATTCTGTATTACCGAGAGGGCCCAGAGATACCTCTCCGTCATACGGAGTGAAAAATCCCAATCTCGATCCATGTTAACTCAACAGACACCTTCGGAGATACCTGTAGAGCACCTTTATGATCACCCAGTTACGAAGTGAAGTTTGATAGCACACAAGGTATTCCTCCGGTATCCGGGAGTTGCATGATCTCATGGTCGAAGGAACATGTATTTAACATTAAGAAAGTAGTAGCAATAAACTGAACGATCATATGCTATGCTAATGGATGGGTCTTGTCCATCACATCATTCTCTTAATAATGTGATCATGTTATCAAACGACAACTCATGTCTATGGTCAGGAAACCTTAACCATATTTTGGTCAACGAGCTAGTCTAGTAGAGGCTTGCTAGTGACTTGGTATTTGTTTTTGTATCCACGCATGTATTTAAGTATATGATCGTACAATTATAGCATGAATAATAAACCTTTATCATAATTAAGGAAATATAGTAATAATCACTTTGTTATTGCCTCTAGGGCATATTTCCAACACCAATCCTCCTCCTTCGAGAGCGAAACGTAGTCCTCATCTGCTGAGGAAGTGAGAGTCAACATGGAGGGAGGTGATACCACCTACCAACTTTAAAAGATCAATTCTAGATGAGAAATCTAGCACAAATAGCATCATGAAAAGAAAAAAAGCAAAATTGACATGCTGTCGTGGGTGGGTAGGAGCCCATTGCCATGCAGCGTGTTGTAGATCAGCGTGGAGCAGAGGGTCGCCTGCATCTGGAACTCCTTCAGGAGCGTCGGCACGCGCGCGGTCGCGGCTAGGTCTCCGGCTGGTGTGTCCTCCTTCGCGTTGAACCACGCCACCTCTTCCTTCCTACGGTGCTGCAGCGCCGGATCGAAGATGTCGCCGAGGCGACGAAAGCTAGCCCAAGCCGGAGCGCTGGCGCTGCGGGACTTGGCGCCGCACTTGCGCGCCGCCTCTCTCCGCCTGTCTGACACGGCATGGCAGAAGCCAGAGCCACCTGACTCCTCGTTGTTCTGACGCTTGCGGGCGACGAAGCCACCGCACGTGCCGACCGAAACCATCACCGCCTCCACACCTTCGCCATCGCTGGAGAGATCCGATGGCCGGAGGCGTCGAAAATGGCTGCTGGAGGGGAGATGATTTCTCGCCGGAGGGAGGAGGTTCGCGATGGAGGAGAGCTGGGGATTTGTGGGACAGGAACCCTAAGAAGCGTCGGCGTCCGAATATATAGCGGAAACGGGGGCGGTTTTCGGACCTCCTCTAAAAAATTTACGGGCCAGACCCTTTTTTCACGGATCTGATCGGGTCGGTTTTTTGGCCCGTCCCGTATAACGCAGTTCGCCGGAGTTTTACGGTCTCCGCTAGAGATGCTCTAATCCAAGAGGACTCTACCACGTTCAACATAAATTCAGATATATTCCTAAAATGTGCGCTCACGTTGGATCACAAGGTCGAAATGCGACACCCTCAAATTCCATGTGCATCTAGATGCCATTTGAGTTCTACGATTAATGGCACCGTGCCTGTGGCGTATGTTAAGGTGTCAGCGTCGTAGAAATCATGTAGTACCGGAGGTGCTACAAAACGGTGGCCGTGGCGGGCCCTCTCCCATCGGATCCAGATGCCTCATCATCAGCAGAAAAGAATAAAAAGCCCAATCGGACGATCAAGCAGGTCGATCCCTGTCAGCATCAAGCCACACATACCCACGCGGCCGTGCTCTAGCAACCACGAACACCAGCACTACGCTTGCTTCTCAGCTAACACGACGACCAGGACGCTCGAAAGCAACCAAAATGTTCCATAGGTGCCATGCGCACAGGCTCGATCGGTGCAAGCAGTTGAGCAACATTAGTACAAACCACACGCACGAGTACGTCCAGGCTCGGCAAATTTGACTATTTTGACCTATGGACGAAATCAATTCACGGAATGAACTGACCGTGAAACTATTTCACAGCCCTAACCTTTTTGTGTAGCGCCCGCCACGACGGCGCCACACCGTACTGTGCAGCGCCTAGCCCGGGGGCGTTGCACACCAGTCCACCGTGGCAGCCCCTGGGCCCGCACCCAGCAGTGCAACGCCTCCGAGCTAGGCGCCACACATGTAATGTGCAGCGCCTAGCCCGTAGGCGCCACACTTGTAAAGTGCAGCGCCTAGCGCTTAGGTGCTGCACTGTGACTTATCCAGCCACTCGGCTGCCCCCCCCTCCCCCACCCCCACACCACACACTCTCCCACTCTCCTCCCCGAGCTTTTCCCCCTTTCCCCCTCTCTCCCCCTCTCAAATCCTCTCCCAAATCTTGCAAATTTGAAGATTTTGTCCGTGGATTTCGAAGTCAAACCCTCCCTCAAGGTAATATTCTCCATTCCCCTTGTTTTGATCCAAGTAAAGTTCCCCATTGCTCATTTGTTGCTTGTTTGGGGAAACCCTAGTTTTGTTTGGATCTAGAGATTTGCATGGAAATGTGAGATGTTTGTTTGCCAATTTCTATGGTTAGGCTTTGTTAGTATGCTAGGGTTATTCTTATGGGTGTTCTTATGTTGGTGCTAGGGCTAGGGTTATGGTTATGGTTATGGTTATGGTTATGGTTATGGTTATGGTTATGGTTAGGGTTAGGGTTAGGGTTGTTGTTTGATATATGTATTAGGGTTTCTATTCCGTGTTAATCCTTGTATTAGTACTCATGGAAGCAATGTTACTTTGTGTTATTGCAATGCTTATAGGGATGGGAAGAACATGTGTGTTTGTTCATCATGGGGACAAGGACGCCTTTTTGAAAGGCAATGTAGAACCGGACCCGGATGAGGTTGACATTGTGTTTGATAGTAGTCCTAGCTATGCGGAGCTCTTGCAACAAGTTAGGGAAGATTTGAATTGGACGGACCCTAGTGATATCATAGAGTTGGAGGGAAGGCATAATGTTGTTTTTGGAATGCACATCTGTTGGAAGACAATGCGTGTCAACTCGGAGCAACATTGGGTTGCATACAAGGAGACGGTGGCTAAATCACTAGACAAGGCTCTTGAGTTATTTGCAACGAAGAAGGTTGATTCAAGTTTGCATTTGGACTTGAACCGGAACCCCTCCCCTTTGGTTGCTAGTAGCCCCACACCCTTGAAGCGAGATGAAATTGTTGAACCTCTTTTGACCCAAGAAGTGAGGCCAACATTGAGCCCGTTTACAAACAACCAAGATGAAGCTTTGCAAGAGGACAATAATGAGTATGCGGACGATGACAATGAAGTTGATCTCCATGACAACAATGTGGGTGATCTCAACAAATATCACTTGCAAGAGACAATGGACCCTTCCATCCCTTTTTCCCGTGCATATGCATCGGACTCGGATGACGATGGTCCCGATGAACAAGTTGATGCGGAGGGGTTCACGGTGAAGGAGGCCGAAGCTTTAGAGAAGGTATTTGGTCGGGATCATCGGACTACATTGTTCAAGGATGTTAGTCTCGCGGATGAAGCCGTGGTAGATGGTGGCCAATGTGTACCTCTTGGGGTTAGGCCAAGCTCTTATTGTGATTTGGGAGACGACAAGAACCGCATTGCTAAAGGTTCTAAGTTCGACACCTTCTTGGAATTGAAGATATGGCTCGACAACTACTCGGTTACGCATTATCGTCCACATAAGGTGGTGCACTCGGACGTCAAAGTGCGCTACACGGTTGCATGTGCATGTGAAGATGAAATATGTCCATGGATTGTGCGTGCAAGACCATGGAAAGGAGGTCCCACTTGGCACGTAGTGAGTTGTGTGCCAACTCACATGTGCCAAGGCAAAAGGGTGGATGGCAAGATTGAGTCCCAAAACCACAAACAACTCACGTCCGAGTTCATCGCTTACAGGCTCTCCAACTCAATATCCACACTTCCAACAATGAGCGTCCAACATGTCATTGACCTTGTGAAAGCCATCTTTCACTACAAGGTGAAGTACGGCAAGGCATGGAAGGCGAAGCAAGCCGCATTTAAGATGTTGTATGGTACTTCGGAGGAAGCATACAACTGAATCCCTAGGTTGTTGTTAGCCATGGCCGCGACAAACCCGGGCATGGTTCATGTGGTTGAGCCTCATGGGCACCAAACAACGGTTCATGAAGGAAGGAAAGTCAGAGTATTTGGTCGTGCTTTTTGGGCGTTCGAGCAATGTGTGAGGGCTTTCGAACATTGTAGGCCGGTCATCGAAATTGATGGCACGTTCTTGACCGGACAATACAAGGGCACCTTGTTGGTTGCGATAGCAAGTGATGCCAATAACCGGGTGTTGCCATTGGCATTTGCTTTGGTTGAGGTGGAAAACAATGACAACTGGGAGTGGTTTCTGCATCTTTTGAGGACGAAGGTGTTACCCGCTGAAAGGGAAATTTGTGTCATATCGGATCGGCATCAAGGAATTCTTAACGCGGTGGAGATTGACATTCCCGGGCATGCTCCGTTGCACCATCGATGGTGCATGAGGCACTTTTGTTCGAACTTCTATAGGGCATGTGGCCTTAAGGAGTTGGCCGATGATCTTCAAGATTGTTGTCTTGCTTTCTCCGAGAAGCGCTTCGCCACTTTGTACAACAAAATGCTCGCACACAAAAAACTTGATGCCGGGGGTCAAGACGTTCTCAATACGCACATTCAATACCGAAACAAGTGGGCACGTGCCTTTGATGAAGATGGCCGGAGATACGGTCAAATGACAAGCAATATGGCGGAATGCTTCAATAGGGTGCTCAAAGGTGCACGTGGATTACCTGTGACGGCAATAGTTCAATACACATTTGACAAGATGAATGCGTACTTTGTAAAGTACTCGATGGAAACCGATGCACAAATAGCGGGTGAGAACCCCACGGAAGTACAAGTACAAGTTCCCACCCAAAGTTGATGAATGGTTGGTATTTCAATCACGGAAGGCAGACTCAGAAGAAGCTATATTATATGACAACGAAGAGTGGAAGTACGAAGTGAAAGAGCCAGGAGGAACCACAAACGATGGCCGGCAACATAGGTCGGGCTTTCAAGGTGTCGTTAACACAATGTGATTGCACTTGCGGGAGGCCGTTGTTGCTTCATCTCCCATGCTCACACTTGTATACAGCCGGTCGCGTTAGGAATGTGGACATCAATCACCCACGCACCGTGAGGGAGTCCGAGTTCTCAATCATGACGGTCAAGAAAACATGGGCTCCCCGCTTTCACCCGTACTTTAACCAATCGCAATGGCCGGAGTATCATGGAGTTCAACTATGGCCGGATCCGGAGTTGAAGGTTGTTAAACGGGGTAGACGTAAGACAAAGCGTCTTAGAGGAGACATGGACGGATGGGGCCATGGTGGCCGCCGCGAAGCGGGCAACGACCAATTCCAAGAGCCTCGTGAGAGCTCCCGTTGTGGGGAGTGCAAAGGTCATGGCCACAACGAAAGAAAATGTACGAAACCAAGGAAAAGATCCAAGAAAAATGATGCAAGCACAAGCCAACAAGGAGCTACACAAGGGAGCCAACCAAGTGGTAGCCAACAAGTGCCAAGCCAACCAAGAGGTAGCCAACAAAAGCGAAGGCAACCTAGTGGTAGCCAACAAGTGCCAAGACAACCAATTGGTAGCCAACCTAGTGGTAGCCAACAAGTGCCAAGCCAACCAAGTGGTAGCCAACAAGTGCCAAGCCAACCAAGTGTTAGCCAAAGAGGATCTAGGCAACAAAGAGGTCAGCAACTAGGACTTATAAGAGGCCGTGGTGGTGGTAGTGGCCGTGGTGGTGGTGGTAGAGCTCGTGGTGGTGGTGGTAGAGCTCGTGGTGGTGGTGGTCTAGGCCTTGGTGGTGGATTTGGCCGTGGTGATGGTCTTGGCCTTGGTGGTGGATTTGGCCGTGGTGATGGTCTTGGCCTTGGTGGTGGATTTGGCCGTGGTGATGGAGAAGGGCAAGTTCGTTATAGAGGAATGTTTGGATACCTAGATGGACCGTTTCCGTATGTTCCTCACTAACTATAATGTATCATATGTTCTTGTTTTTCATATGTGCTTCCATTTGTTCTTATTGTCCTTACTAACCATTATGTTTCCGTATGTTCCTCACTAACCATTATGTTTCACTCATTGTAGGTATGGCGGCTTCCCAACCCAACAAACCAACGATGAAGGAGGATGGCGAAGATGAGATGGCGGGATGGTGGGAGAAGGCTGCGAAGAAGCTTAGAGATGAGGATGCAGCCAAGCTAAAGAAGAAGAAGGAAGAGGAGCTTGAGAAGGAGATGAAGAGGAAACAAAGAGCGTCAAATGCGATGCGCGCTAGGGAGCAAGCGTTGGTGAGGAAATGTGAGGAGGCATAGAAGAAGCGTCTAAAGGATTTTCAAGAAAAAACCATGAAGCTTTGGGCAATTGCAGCTGAAAAAGAAGAGAGGGACAATCAGATATTCATGGAAAGGGTGGTTAAGGAGGCTCACCTCATAAGAAAAAGGGAGGAGGAAGAGGAAGAAGAGAGGAAGAAGAAGAAGGGAAAGGGGCCTTTCTCTACGCAATAAAGCTACTATGTCTCCTCTTCGATTTGGTTGTGAACTACTATGTGTCGTGAACTACTATGTCTCCTCCTCGATTTGGTTGTGAACTACTATGTCTCCTCCTCGATTTGGTTGTAATAACTACTATGTGGCGTGAACTACTATGTCTCCTCCTCGATTTGGTTGTAAGAACTACTATGTGTCGTGAAGTACTATGTGTTATGAACTATGTGTCATGCATATATTCTCTTCACAGTTGTTACATTGCTATGTATCAATCCTACTTCACATCAGGTATGTACATGCTAAAAAATTCACTAAGTCCACGTGCAATGCCTAGCACCAAGGCGCTGCACTGTGTAGTGTAACGCCTCCAAGCTAGGCGCTGCATAAGTCTGTAGCTATCCAGAGAGCAACAGAATGTGTGTCATGCTACAGACCTGTGCAACGCCTAGCATGGAGGCGTCACACTACACAGTGCAACGCCTAGCCCTGAGGCGCTGCACTGTGTAGTGTGACGCCTCAAAGCTAGGCGCTGCACAAGTCTGTAGCTATCCAGAGAGCAACAGAATGTGTGTCATGCTACAGACCTGTGCAGCGCCTAGCCAGGAGGCGTCACACTACACAGTGCAGCACCTCAGCCCTGAGGCGCTGCACTGTGTAGTGCGACGCCTCCATGCTAGGCGCTGCACAAGTCTGTAGCTATCCAGAGAGCAACAGAATGTCTGTCATGCTACAGACCTGTGCAGCGCCTAGCTTGGAGGCGTCACACTACACAGTGCAACGCCTAGCACTGGGGCGCTACACTGTGGAGTGTGACGCCTCAAGGCTAGGCGCTGCACAAGTCTGTAGCTATCCAAAGAGCAACAGAATGTCTGTCACGCTATAGACCTGTGCAGCGCCTAGCTTGGAGGCGTCACACTACACAGTGCAACGCCTAGCACTGAG
>NC_041387.1:528685765-528699520 GCF_002162155.2 Triticum dicoccoides | reverse complement strand
TAGGCGCTGCACAGGTCTGTAGCTATCCAGAGAGCAACAGAATGTCTGTCATGCTACAGACCTGTGCAGCGTCTAGCCTGGAGGCGTCACACTCCACAGTGCAGCGCCTCAGTGCTAGGCGTTGCACTGTGTAGTGTGACGCCTCAAGGCTAGGCACTGCA
Organism: Triticum dicoccoides; assembly: GCF_002162155.2. NCBI lineage: Eukaryota > Viridiplantae > Streptophyta > Magnoliopsida > Poales > Poaceae > Triticum > Triticum dicoccoides. The sequence continues at coordinate 528,699,359 of NC_041387.1, read as the reverse complement.
CAAAAACTTAGCGAATTTTTTGGCCAAAACTAGAGGCCTTCATTGTGTTGCTCCTTGTTGCTCCAGTTTTGCATCACAGATAGTTGCATCACAGAATAAGCATTACTAAGAGATTTAAGTTAAACATTACCACCAACATAGAGTTCAACACATAGAGTGACCATCACGACAAGTTCGACATTACCACCAACATAGAGTTGAACACATAGAATGACCATCACGACAAGTTCGACATTACCACCAACATAGCTACCATTACTACCATTACTAGAAGAGAATGACGACTACTTCCTTCGCGCTTGCTGGCTCCTCCCCCTCTCTTGGAGGGTATCTTCTTCACTTTCCTAGGAAGACGAACCCGCTCCGGCTCTGGCTCCGGTTCCTCCACATCATCCACATCGTCATCCACATCGTCATCCAAATAGTCGTCCAAAGCAGCCATCCGCGAGGTGCCGACCGTCTTTTTGCCTCTTTGGGTGAAGTCCTCAGGTGTGTATTTGTTGATTCCCTTCCTAGGCTTTAACTCATATGCAGACCGAACCTTGTAGGTCCCCAAGGTCATATCATCAGAGACCTATGCATCCACAAAAGATATGGAAAGACCGTTTGTGAGAATATAGTTAGCAAATGCATCAACAATTGGATATATAACCTCAGGCCATACCTCTTGGGTGAGCACACCCACATCTTGGGTGACCACACCCACATCCTCATCGTCCAAAGGATTATCATGGCCAGAAGTTGGATCTGATGGTGTCGCCGACCTAGAACGTTCTGGTGATACATACTCGGGGTCACGACAACCGAAAAGGTTTGACAGCCGCCTTAACTTTTGGCCCTGGCGCTGCAACATGAACAAGTGAATGAGACATCGAACGTAGCAACACATGTTAAGTGCTAGTTTGAAGGAGATGTGAACCTTAATGAATGCTCGAAGTGCATCTTCCCCATCGCTTTTGCCAGCCGGGGTTGTTTCCAGAATAGTGTCGGTCTCATCAGCTGCTTTCTTGACCTGGGCACGCTATGAACAGAAAAGGTATTAACGTGTTAGGCAAGTGAAGATGTGAATATTGCGAATTGAAAAGCAAAAAGGGCACATACCACAAAGTTCATCATTGGCCCCGCAGGGATCACGGAGTTGCCTTTCCTGACTAATGCGTTGTATTGGTGCTGGGCTACCTCATCAAAGACGGTGGGTTCTTCCAAAATCTTATCATCATACGCCGGCTTGCATACCTCCACACGAGTGACGCCTAGAAACCATGTGAGATAGTTGTTGAACGCAATCGGGCAGTGCTCACGAAGCTTGGCTCGTTTTCCAGCCCTAGCTTGCTCCAAAGCAAGCTCCCACTGTATGACATACTTGTTGTGATGCTTGGCCCAATCCTTGATCTTCCGCTGCTTTTTCCTATCCAACCTGCAAGTTAGAAACATAATATTAGCATCATCGAAACCGCCGAGAAGCTGCTAATTGCTCAAGGTTGATTATATCTTACGCGGGTAGCACTATATCCGTGTCCACAAACTCCGGCGGGTGTGGCATGAACAAACCAAACTGACGGTACACCCGATGTGGCATGTGAAGCTCAACCGCCCAGTTGCATATGAGTGGACACCACATATGCCAGAGATCCCTATCACTAGTGCACATCGGATTCAGCGTGAACTCTATAGGGTTCCCAAAACTCTCTCCTGTTCCATAAGGTTCCCATACAACCTACAAAATTGGATAGAATGAAAAATTGATATCGACTTACGATGGAAGCATGATAATAACTTATGCAATGTCAATTCACCTGCTCAGGCGTGATCGCGTCCATCTCGCTCCTGTACAGCTTGTACATGACCGAGGGATCATCCATCATCTCATTTAACACATCCCACTTGTAAGCCCAAGTCGGGCGCCGTAGTGGGTCGTCTTTCTCGTCCCAATCCTCGAACTTCACGGTCTTCGGTCGTCCAACCGGCAAACGCTCCCAGCTCCATATGGAAAGTGTGAGCAAACAACCACCAATACCTCCAGATAGCCTACAACAGGCTTCGTCCAACTGCACATAAAAGAGAACATGGTTGAATTAAAAGCAAGATCGCATTCATAATGTACCAATGAATTGAAACAGAAACAACTTCATACCTGTCTATACAAGTAAGCCAGTGTCGTCGAACCCCAACTCCATTTGCTATCGAAGACGGTCAACGCCTTGAGCCACATCCATGGAGCATTCTTGCCTGTGCCATCAGCAAACATACTCCTGGATATCACGTACCACATGTAGACACGAGCATATGTCTTCACCGTGTCCTCATTAGCATCCTCAGGACAATTACTGAAGTTCGATACAATCCACGTGAAAGTAGCACCGGCTGCGACTCTTTCCTTCTTCTTGCCTTCTACTTCTGGTTCCCGCGGCTCCGAAGGAACCATACCGATAAGGGCAAACATTTGCTCGCGCCACCCATCAGAATCGGTGCTCATACATAGAGGTTTCCCATCGATAGGAAGACCGGTGATCATAGCTATATCCTGGAGCGTCAAGGTCATCTCCCCGGTCCGAAGATGGAAAGTGTGTGTCTCCGGCCTCCAATGATCAATAAGCGCGGTGAGTGCTGGAGCATTGTTGGGTGGCGTCGACCTGCTGACCAACTGAATAAAAGGGAGAAGTCCTGTCTCCCTAACATACCGCGTGTACCGCTCATCATAGCGCATCCACCCAAGGTTGACCCCGTGAGCCGGAAGCTTCAGAGGTGCAAGCTCCTACAAGCAAACAAACAAATCATTACATATGGGGGGTATGTGTTTGAAAAAAAATCATGAAATTCATAACACCGGCAACTTTCATTATTACCTGCTGCTTCATCGACATAGCGTACGACCGGTGTTGTAGATCCCAATGATCATTGAGAAGCCAAACCATCCTAGCAATTTGCAAAAAAGTTTTCTTCTCAACACGATTATCTTTTGAATAAAAAAAACTAAAGTACGGCCACTACATGCAAATTTCAAAGCATATGTATCCAAACCATTCTTGCCAATACAAATGTGATTTCAATAAACTAAACTAAGCCTACTTCGTGCAAGATTCAATACAAATATCTTTTCCATATAAATAAAATGTCAACCTATGTATCCAAACTATATAAATAACATGTCAACCTATGTATCCAAACCACATTCTAATCTAACAAGGGTTCCCCAAATCTAATACATGCAAGATTCAAACAAAAGTTCCCCAAATCTAATACATGCAGTATTCAAACAAGGGTTCCTCAAATCTCCAAAATAGCATACATTCTATGGATAGAAAGAAGGGGATCGGAGAAAAGTACCTTCTAGGATGGATTGGTGAAAGAATCCATGGGCCAAATCGTCAGATCTGAAGATTTTTGAAGAGGGGATTGAGAGGGGGAGAGGAGCCAGCCGCCGCAACTCTGTTTCTGTAACTGCTGAAGAATGGGGTGGGTGGGGGAGGCCTAGCGCGCGGCGCCTGCATCTAAGTCAATGTGCAACGCCCACGAGCCGGGCGCTGCACATTACATGTGTGGCGCCTAGCTCGGAGGCGTTGCACTGCTGGGTGCGGGGCTAGGGGCTGCCACGGTGGACTAGAGTGCAACGCCCCCGGGCTAGGCGCTGCACCGTAGGGTGTGGCGCCGTCGTGGCGGGCGCTACACAAAAAGGTTAGAGCTGTGAAATAGTTTCACGGTCAGTTCATTCCGTGAATTGATTTCGTCCATAGGCAGACGACAGGGGCACACCGGCACAGAGGCAACTGGGCCGCGCGCACGTCGAAAATGTGTGACACTACGAGTAGCCCAACCAGTTACGGCCAGGCCCAGCTACCGAGACAAGGTGTGTGGCAATTGGCGAGAGGCCGAGAGTGGCAGGAAAATATGAAGGAGAACCTGGGTACCAGCGCACCCTATATGCGGAAAAAAATTAGTAATTCAAAAAAAGTCCAAAAAATTCCAAATCTTTTTTGATAATAAACATGATCAAGTATTGTAGTCGTACAAAAAGATGCATCACAGAATGACTTCCGTTGCATCCTGGATCGAAGATTCGGCGAAAAACGCTATATACAAGTACTATACATGCTATATTGTCGTCATAAACTTGTCTTTTTGGCCGTGAAGTCAATATGAATCATTTTCTTGTCCCACCTTTTTAGACGAGTAGAATACCTGATCATGTTTGATTCCAAAAGAGATTTGGAATTTTTTAAACTTTTTTTGAATTACTAATTTTTTTTCCGCATATAGGGTGCGCGGGTACCCGAGAGCCATAAGTCCGCGTCCGAGAGTGGCACTGCTACTATCAGTGTTTTTTTTATTGAGGATCACACTGATACTATCATTGGAAGGAATTGAACCGATTCAAAAATACCGTATCTTCAAGGCTATAAATGCTCCCCGATCATATCTCATCATCCCACGATCTTATCCCGATCCACCCAGATTTCCTACCATTCCCGGCCCGATTCGAACGTTGCGAAATTCAAACCTCCAACGAAAACAGAGAGGAAGCAGCACACGGGCCAACAACAAACCCACCATTAAAAAGGCCACCAACCGACGCCAGAAGCAGAAGAGAACAATCTCCTCGCTCCCTTTCCGTGGCACGCGGCCGCGAGATGCCTCTCCCCTTTCTTAAAGCCACGGCAACCCCCCGAACAAACCCCCAATTACAACGACGCACCACCGCACCGCACCCCATCTCCATCGCCACCGCTTTTAAATCCCCACCGCCGCGAACGGATCGAACGGCCGGCCTACCCACCCCCTACCTGCCAGCCAGCCTAGGGTTTTGAGTCCGCCCCCCTCCGCCGCGCACCATGGGCCCCGACGAGCTCCCCAAGGCCGCCGCCGCCGAGGAGACCGCCCCGTTCTCCTTCAGCATCTGGCCGCCGACGCAGCGGACGCGGGACGCCGTGGTGCGGCGCCTGGTGGACACCCTGGCCGGCGACACCCTCCTCTGCAAGCGCTACGGCGCCGTGCCGGCCGCCGACGCCGAGCCCGCCGCGCGCGCCATCGAGGCCGAGGCCTTCGACGCCGCCGCCGTCACCGGCGGGGCCGCCGCCTCCGTCGAGGAGGGCATCGAGGCGCTGCAGCTCTACTCCAAGGAGGTCAGCCGCCGCCTCCTCGACTTCGTCAAGTCCCGCTCCGCCGCCGCCAAGGCCGAGCCTCCCTCGGAGGAGGCGCCCGCCGTCAAGGAGGAGACCTCCGAGGCCTGAGCCCCGGACGAGGACATTCGTTTCGTTTATGCTTCGAGATAAAATTCGTTTACATCTAGAGTTCGTGTGCGGCGTTGGCCTCTGCTTGGGATGAGTTGCCTGTAGGTTGTTGGCGTGCCTGTGCTGTTATTGTTCTTTCAGTAGCTGCTGGTTACCCTTTTTTTTAGTGTGTTCGTTAATTACTCCCGTTTGTATCTGTGAACAAGAATTATCTTCACCTTGTCGTGGCAATGATCAAGATTTCACCGGAATATCTGTCACCAAACCTTTCAGATCAATGCATATTTTGTAATTCTCTAGCATAATCTCAGACTGAAGGTGTGGAACAAGGCCCAAATTATGTGCAATCCACCCTTCCTTCTAATGGCAGTAGTATGTTCTGAACCCTGATCATGCTTATATTTGAATTTTCTGTGCCAGTAGTGACACATTTGATTAATGATGATTATGGTTTGAGCAATCATAGCATTGTGTCTCACTTTTAGTATGCTCTGTCTTTAGTACCTTTTCTATCTCTAAGCAAGGGATAATGATTCATATCTGACTGACCATCGAAATCTCAAGCATCTATGAACTCAAGTAACCCACTGGTCGAATTCTGAGACTCGAGAGTCGGGCCCTTCTGTTTCAAAACCTCTGTGAACTCTGATCAGTGATTTTAGTCCAGTCGGGTAATGTAATGCATATCAAGACATCTATCTAATTGCTGAATATGCAGTACACAATCAAAACATTGTGCCTCCCAGTCTTTTCATATATTTATGAAAAGGAACATTGTGTCTCTCAGTCACTGCACTGAAGGAGTTTTACTAGTTGGTCTTTTTGTACACTAGATGACCCGTTGCGCCCATGGCGCAAAGGCCGAACGCAAGCCATGTATTTTAAGAATGTGCATTAAAATATATAGATACAAATTGAAACATATATAAGAGCCTTTTTTCAGTTGGCATACATCTAAACTTATTTAAGCAAATATTCTTGATAAGCATCTTTATACTAAGAATTTTAAAAAGTAGAGCTTGCATAGTTGCAATGAGCAGAGAACATGCAGTAGACAAAGGAGGATTTTTAATAAGTATCGCTGCTGCCAAAGCACAGCTCATGATACTGCATGCAGCAAGCAAGTGATACTGATAAACAATTATGCAGAGGCCCTTGGACGTGCACTTGAAGGCAAAAGCATATATTGGTTCAGAAGTGCACCACACAACAGTCTAAGCAGCAAATGACCGACAATTAAACGCACAGGATGGTCTTAGGTGATTACATAAGATTCAAAAACATGATAAACATAGAAGTCTTGGTAGGCATGTATACTAATGCTAAGTTATATAATAAGGAGCTCTTGCAACTTGATTATATTGAGTATACGATTAGGCGCAGTCCCTTGGAAGTGCATTTAAAGGTGAAACCATATGCTTGACCTTCCTCCATGTGTGCCTCCCCATCAGCATTAAGAACAATGAGCGGTTTGGTAAATGATAGATAGAATCGATGTGAACCAATAGTTTTACTTGGATGCAAAATGGAACATTTTGAATTCATGTTCAAATGAGAAACACCCAGAAAATCAGAAAATCCTTATCCACAGCCCTGGGTGCATTACACAGAGCAAATTTGTGTCTAAACAGTAGAGAAATCACACAAGCTACCATAAAAAATGGTTGCCGCAAATGTTGAAGACTGCTCTGCTGGAAAATAGTCACACTGGCCTCGGCATCATCATTGCCCAGAGAGAGAGAGACTATTCGAGGAGCTCATCTTAGAGTTGATTCTGATTCTCGAACATCGACCCAAGCTGGATAGGGCGCTAACCACCAACTCTATGTGTTCAATATATATAGAGAGATATTTTAATAGATAGAGGAGGCTTGATCGATTCTCTGGTCATTACTGAACTCACGTATAAGCAAGCTAGGTAATTTTGTAGGTGAGCAAGATCATATAATCTGCCAAAAAATGTACGTCGAATACGCACACAAAAAGATACACACGGCGACAAAAGGTCAAGCGGTGTGCCGCGGTTGTGCCAGTGTCATGCTTGCTGCGCACACCAACCAAACTTCCACGCTCCGCTACAGATGTGTGCCGCACCGGCAGTCCGGCACCACCGGGCCCTACTGCACACCGAGCGACCGTGCGACCTCGCCGTGCTACGACCATCACCCACTTGCATGCTCCCGTCGGCCGCCGTGCCGCAACCTCCATCGCATCAAGCATTCAACAAATCGGGTGTAATAAAGGAGGATACATGACGGCCGGGTCAGGGGGGCATGTAGGGGGGAGCCCACGCGGTTGACGCCTCCTTGGACTACTCTGCATTTTCACGGCCACGATTAAAGGAAAATGGGAAGCAAATCTCAGTATTTGTATTCCCACTGTCTCTCAGAAAGAACGACAATGGATTACAGACACGTGATCACTTAATGTGTCGGCAACAACAAGCAATCAGGAAGGCATGCACGCATGACAAATCAATAAAAAAGGAACCGCCTGCCTTGTGGCCCCCATAGCGCTTCAGCCACGCGTGTACCTCCGCTGCCGGCTGCCGGCCGCGTGCCGCATGTGAGCAGTCGCTCCAAGAAACGGCTCGTGAGTGTGGGGCTCGGTTCCCTCTCCTCCAGTTCTCCACCACGCGCGGTCCAGTCACCTGCCGCCGCCCCGACTCCACCGGAGCCCCAACTGCTGCCGCTGGATACATCTGGTCGAAGTACCAGTAGGTCCGCCGGAAACACCGAGGTCAGCCAACCACATCCCCCTCACTTTCTCTCCCTCGCGCCGCGAGTTTGCATCCCGAGTTGAATAATGGCTTGCTTCGAATCTGCTCGTCGTCACGCAGTCCCGGTGCCTCTGGCCATGGAGCAAGGGAGTCTGGTAAAGGAGCTATTTTACAAGGCAATCCGGGGCTCGGAGAGGCCAGGATCCTCCTTCGATCTGAGCAAACAAATTCCACCTTCCAGATCAAGGTGATTGTGTTGATTCTGCTGCTCTTTCCAAGCCATTGAGTCATGCCCGAGGAAAGAGGTGGGCAACTTAGGAGAAGCTAGTTGAAGAAATTTTGGCTCTTGCTCCCTGAATAACAGAATCTGTTATCACTTTTTTTTCCATTAGTCAGCTGAACAGGAACGTGTACCTGTACTTCTACTGAAACTTAACGACACTGCTCCTCAAAGAAAGATGGTTATTATACTACTGCACAACTCTTACAAATGCAAGGAATGGTTGTGTCCACTACTTCAGGTACAATTACCTCTCTTTTGAACCATGCCAGATAGTGCCACTAAGTAGCAGGCATCGATATTTAGCATTAGTTATAGTCTTTGAGTCGCTTAAACATTGGTTGGCATATGCGTTCGGGGTTGTATTTATCATGGTGAAAGCATCAGCCACAAGACTAACTTACATATATGTAATCTACTTAACTTCTGATTTCATCAAATGTTCAACAATTGTAGTAGTATTCATACATTTCATTTGACCTGACCATCTCTACATCCATGGTTTAAACACAGGCACTGAACTCATCTTGGAGGAGTGGGAAAACTATACCTTTCATTTTTACACGGTACCATACATTACTTCCACTTGTTAAAATTATTATTTTTATCATCCTTAAATTGTGCTGTTCAATTTGTCCATCAAATATAGTTTTTAATAAATGGATAGTTATGTACTCAAAGAATATGAGACCAAAAATACGTAAGATGTTCCTTTAGTACCTCTCCCCTTCTGCAAGTTCAGCTGATCAATATTGCTAGTGTCGGTTCAGCTGAATGTTTGGACAGGGAAATCATGTCTAAAGGGAGTAAGAAAGTAAGCACTGCTGCATGACGTTTATAATTGAATAGTCAAACATTTTGAGTAGTAGCATAAAAGCCAGAAAAAATGACAAAAGGGAAATATAGGAGGTAGAGATCTCAATTGTAGTTCTGTAGATTGGTATACAAGAAAACACACACTTACCATTAATCCGGATAAGTGAGTTAGCGTGATAGTACGTTTTCAAACTCTCTGAAAGTAGATGGCTACCAAGCTTTTGTTTGCTGGAGAAGTGCCATGATACAGATGTATATATCTAGCATTGTCACCTCCATAAACAGTGAAACTTCAAAAGAAACAATTGTCACAGTCAGCTATCTTCAATCATAATGATAGTCTCATTCATCGCTAGGTTTGTAACCTTCTTGAAATTATGGTGCAACTAATCTGGAGAAAATCAATTGGCATAGGAGGAGACAATGTATACCCATAAAATTCATGTTAATAGGTTTACATTGAATTATTGGTTGAGACAAACCAACAAATTAGTATGGATGTTACAATTTGAATTCCAAGAATTATCATATACAAATCTGTGACTCCATTATCAAACTGAGTTAACATCTTTATCACCATGGATGAAAGAGCAATATAACAAGGTACAAAGACATAATAGTTGTAGGAAAGAGAAAGGATGGAGGGGAGAGGGCCGTGTGTGTGACATCCACCTCGTGTGGATCTGGCCGCTCGTCAGCGAGCCTTGCTGGTGAGCAGCAGGAGATCGACGTGAGACACCTCACCTCGAACTGACTCTTGCTCGACTGCACCTTGAATCTCACCAGTGCGTGGCGTGGCCATTGTGCGTCACATAGCAGTTTGTAAAATTGGGAATAGGGCAATATGAGGAAAATAGAGAAACCATACACATCATGGCGATGCTGAACTTCAACAGCCATGCACAGTGAAGCAGATCCTAAGCGCCCTTCTCCTTGCCGGCGCCAAACAATAGCTGGCGGTGAGGCGCTGCCGGCCGGCGTCACCTCTCCTACTGTGCCGCGGATCCCTGTCATAAAAGACGAAGAATTGTCAAGTCGCTGCAGAGATGCAAATTAAAATTCCAATACATATCTGTTAGTATGAAAATTGTTTAAAACTAAGGTTGGGCCTTGCAATGCACCACAACAACCAACGTTTTAGCATGCCATTTATTCCAAGAGCAGGATCGTAACATACTTTCAGAAAAGTGAAGTCCAGATCATACACTCATGAATAAAGGCTTTGGTTTTCAACTGCCACAATGATATCCCCCCTACAGCAAGCCCCTGCCTATAGCTCTAAACTGAACCAACAAGTTAGCATGTCATTTATCTACAAAGTAATGCTTAGCAACCTAATTCCCCAAAGGCAGGAGTCTAGATAGTTTCAGAATGTGCAGTTTAGATTATTTTTTCTAGTATCAATTCTGAACATGACACAACAGTTTAGCTCCTTTTATTTAAGCTCACAGCATGTGGTGATTTTTTTTTGCAGTCACAATCGCAGTAGGTTTACTTGCACAATGCTAGTAACTTATTCTTTCTGTATTCTGAAATAAAACAAAAAAACAGACCTTAGAAACATCCAAGTAGCACCAAAAGAATAAAACAGGAGAGGATAGAAAATGCTCAAGCATCAGGATGGATGAGTAATTATCAAACAGAAACAAAAGGGCCTTCTTCCATTCTTTTTTGTTCCCTGTCACTTATATACATCACAGCAACACACATGCATTTTAACTATAGAAAAACATAATTCCTAACTGAGGAACAAAGTTATATTAGAGCACCACATTTTATAAGCACTATACATCTATACTGACCTTACTTGGGTATGACCTAAGTAGGCTTGACATTCACCATGATTCATACACACAATGTACTACATCTGAGATAGAATGGTACCCACAAATTAACCAATTATCTATATAAATCAGAATTAAAATGTCTATTACTTTGCCTCTTCTCCGCAATGGTACATACAGTTGGAGAAACATGAAAATGCAAATGAATAAATCCTCCATATTTTTGGTGATCCATTAATCATAAGCAAACATTTATAGGTCAACTCCTCACATTCTGTACTGTTTGGAGGTATAAATAAGGAATAGAGAAATTAAGAAACAGTGACTTAATTAGTCTTTGACCAATATTTGAAGGTATAAATAAGTAGGCAAATTGGTATCCAATTGCCGGCTTGAGTTTCACATTTGAAGACCACTTATTTCCATGGATTATAGGCATTAGATACTGGTTGATTTCAATTTCAATTTACATGAATTGGAAGGAAAAAAGATAGAGCAGAAAAGGAATTTATCAGGTAGTGGAGGAGCTCACCCATAGTTTAGACCCGTCGATCTAGCCGTGTGGATGCTGGATGTAGACAGAGAGCATGCATGCTCTTCTTCCTCCTCCCACCACACCACATCAGAGGAGGGGTTGGAGCAGGCTGTGGCATAGGTACAAGTTCAAAAGAGAAAAGGGAATGAAACCGTGAAGCAATATAGTCACTACTCCAACACCAATAATCCTAAAGGTGGTTGTACTATACACTATAACCAACGGCTATGCATAAAATTTAATAAAAGCATTTGAGAAAAAATAATAAGATTAAAATGACATTACAATTTGCTCAATAGTCCAATGCTTTGATTATAAAATTACTCCAAATAGATGACTGAACAATATGGAAAATTAATAAAGGTATGATGCTGATGATTTATTTCATATTAAAAGAAGATAAGTAATGGAGATTGTATTATTAGTAAATAAATAACAAAATGATGTACTTTTATGTAGAATTAAAAAGATGGAGGGCAAAATAAATACATATGGCTATCCTATTCCACAATGAATAAGAATAAACAATCAGCCAAACTAAATCAGTCTATTTGAAGGTTTGTACTCCCTCTGTCGGTGCATTAGGCAACTAAGGAGCTGCATCGCGACCTAGGCACACATAGATGGCCAATGCACGGGAAGGAGGGAGTAACCTATGTCCTGATTAGTGACAGGCCATCAAAGCAAAAGTATATTCAAGATTTTCAATGATATAAATGTAGTTGAAATAAAGCTCCAGATTCAGTATGTTATGCTTAGTTCTTTCTAGAGCCAGAACATAATAAGAATATTCACTATTTAGATAAAACAAGAAAATCACCTCAAACCACATTTTTCTGCTAGTGGGCTTATCAATTGAGCTCACTTGTGATGTCATCTCTTCCTGAACTGCCATTGACATGTGCTGCATGGCAAAGGCACATAACCCTGTCATCAACAACAACGGTATTCTGAATAGTCAGGAAAGGTGCAACACAAAATATGGCTACAAATTTCTTTTCTCTGTAATCACAACAAGAACTGATCATATTACAAAAAGAACTACATCATCTCCCATCAGTAGAAAAAATCTCATTGTCTTCGACAGAAATATATTTAATTTAATAACTAATTCAGGAAAGCTCATGCACACGCGTAGCATAATAACAAAACAACAGTTCCCTTAAAATTAGGTAAGAGGCAGCATCTAAGATAGCCTCGGCGAACAACAGGGGATGGATAGTCTATAATTTGAAGGGAACTGTTGTTATAAACTAAACAAAATGATTCTGAACTGCAATAGTAAAAAAAAAGGCAACCTGGTGCATGTAGCTCCCGCTTGCGCAGGGTTCAGGGAAGGGTCCGACCACTTTGGGTCTATAGTACGCAGCCTTTCCCTACATTTCTGTAAGAGGCTGTTTCCAGGACTTGAACCCATGACCTCATGGTCACAAGGCAGCAACTTTACCACTGCGCCAAGGCTCCCCTTCTCTAAACTGCAATAGTAGTGTAGCACAAATATACTGCTTTATGTATTCCGGTTGATCAGTTCATATCAACTTAACTTTCCAATGCTTGAACAATTGAATGAATTTTGCAACTGAAACTAAACACAAACTAACACCATCAAAACAGAGGCAATTGACGTGGTGCCACGCAATGTCTTATTGATCTTGGCCACCACACCAGCCTAAATTGTAAATAGATGCGCAAGCCAATCTCCGTACCTATAAGTATTCGGTGTAGGATAGTGCAAATAAGGGATATTAGCCTACAGAAATATGGGGTCATGGCAAGGTTGATCCCTTTCTTTTTCTATCATGTTCGTCTTCCTGCGTCCAAAGAGCATCCGAACCTTGCTTCAAAGATAAGGAGCCCCACAAGGGTGACCAAAGCCAATATAGCAATCAAATGAGTCGATATCTCCTTGTAAGCATTGTGTATATGTTGGTTATATCCTGCATTTGACATGAAACAGATGGTGTCAAATTGAGTTGATCCACCGGCAAATAAAATCAAGGCATAAAGAAGTTGATTCCAGCTTGGGCATATGCTCACAACAATCAATAGATAGTACGAGCGGGGGGTGGGGGTGTAATTAGATTAGTCTGACCTTGGATGCGCCAAAATCCTTCACGGCCAGCACCATTGAGCTAGCATCTTCTCTCCCTGTCACCTCCATCGGATAATATCATCAAAAACAAAACACCACTGATTCCAACATTCCGAAAATCCTCAAGACTCATGGAGTTT
>NC_041387.1:528657872-528685020 GCF_002162155.2 Triticum dicoccoides | reverse complement strand
ACTCTTCGTCAAAATTCTTCCTCTTCTTTTTTGTCTCAGACCTTCACACATCATGCTTAGAAAAACGATAAACCAACAATTGAAATCAGATCATCAAAAAACTAAGGTTAATTTCAAAGAAGAAGATGAGACGCAGATGGGCAACCTAGATTGAGGACGACAACGAGGGCCGACGAGCAGCGTCCGACACATGACGCGAGCGCCATCTCGGCCTCCGGCCTCGCTGCTCCTTCCCCCAGTGCCGTCCTCCTGTGCTCCTTCTCCCTCCCTGCCGTCCTCCTCTGCTCCTGAGCAGCGACCTGTGACCGGTCCAGAACCACAGCCCACAGCGGTGGCTGATGGAGGATGGGGAGGCATCGTCCTGCAGGAGGCTGCGGGAAGAACTACGCAAGCGGCGACGGCGACCATACGCTGGGCTCCGAGGTCAGGGGAGGACGAGGCGGCGCAGTGGCGGCGGAGAGAATTGGGGAACAGGAAGCGGAGCTCAAGAAGGGAGCGATTGGTGGGTCAAAGACGCGAGCGATTGGTGGCTAGGGTTTCACCGTGCGAACCCCACGCTCGCTGCAGAGCCTTTCTTTTTTCACGCAGGCTACGCGCGAGACGCACCACCACGCTGGGCCCGTGGGTAAAGAAGGCCTACCCGTCATTCACTGGAGCATGAAACAATAACGTGCGAGAAAACAGACGGTTAGATTATAGACAGCACCGTAAAACGCTACAGTGGTGGTGGATCGAGCGAACGACGTTCACCGCGCGACGCGAATGCCCCAGAATGGCGGGTACTCTAGGAGGCTTTATATATTAGATTTCGAGTCAGTATTTGCTACTCTGACGATTATCTTGTACTCCCTCCGTTCCAAAATACTTGTCTTTCTAGGCATTTCAAATGGACACAACATATGGATGTATGTAGACATATTTTAGAGTGTAGATTCACTCATTTTGCTCCGTATGTAGTCACTTGTTGAAATCTCTAGAAAGACAAATATTTAGGAACGGAGGGAGTAGCAAGGAGTCTTCATATCTTGCTATTGCCAGTGAAGGCCAAGTACTATTCTCCTTTCTGCTTTCAGTAAATCTCGAGTTCATCATCTTTCAAACGACGTGATATAGAATAGCAATATCTTGTAGCGAAAATAAACAGATTAAAGCATGCTTCTCTTTCTTTTGCCCATCACTTGACTGAGAACGTCTCACTCGCGAGTTTGGTGATGCTATAGCTTTCTAATACCTGTCCTTGGGATCAGTTGGACCAAAATAATGGAGATCTTGTCATTCTTGGATGGTGATCGTCTTGTTCTCAACCAGTCTGGCTGACATGAAACGTTGTTGTTTAGCCAGTTTCAACATGATTAAATATGGTTTAACTGGTTTCAAGATGGAGACATAATGTCTTCTTCCATGATTGGGCATGCTCCATATCGCAAGAGGTCGCCCTGTGAACCAAAGTGGAACCTCTCTTGAACTGTCGGCGCTTATATTCTTTGACGCTTAGCCTGCATGAACTGATACGATTTTTTTTTTTTTTTTTCAATGACTGTGTATTCTCTGGATCCATCCAGTTCAACAAACGTTTTGCAGAAATTGGTGGTTGCTGGTAAGCTGGTTGCTTGGTTACTTTGAGTCTGATCATTCATTCACAGAAGTGGTGTTTGTTGTACCATACCAAAGCTTTCCGGTGGCTGCAGTTTGCAGTTTGCACGCCTTCTCGACAGAAATGCAGCACGAGCACTAGCAGCAGTGCTGCACTCCATCACCCCAAGCTTGCAGTTTGTGCAGTCGTGTTGTCCAGCTGCGGAGTATTAGAGTATATCTTCGGTTTGTATATTTGGTAATTCAAATTGTAATCTATCTCTACTATCCTTGGCCCCCAAGTTTTGTAACTTATATAAACAGCCCTTTGAGGCCCTAATACATATTCAGAATTCAATACTCTTCATGGTATCTGTCGCCTAGGTTATCCCTTCCTCATGGCCTCTCCGCCGGCCCCTCCACCTCTCCCGGCGCGGCCTCTCTTTACCGCGGCCGAGTTCAACGCCGCCAGATCGCCTTCTGCCTCCTCTTCCTCCTCCAACCCTAGTTCCCTTACCCACCACCAATATGCCATTCCGCCACCAACAATCTCTCTAGCAGATACAATTGCCGATGTTGCGCCGTTCATACCCATCTCGCTTGATCTGGCTGCCCACAATTACTACCATTGGCGCCATCTCTTCCACATCCACCCTGGCCGCTGCGGTCTACGCCACCATATTCATCCATCCTCTGTCCCGCAGCCTGCCAGTCCTCGTTGGGTGAAGGACGATCTTACGATCATCCAATGGATTTATACTCGGATCTCCACCGAGCTTTTCAATCTTGTCTCCAACGACGACGCCACCGCAGCCGATCTTTGGGCCGCCCTCCAACAACTGTTTCAAGACAACTCCGACGCCCGCATCAACGCTCTTCACACCGAGCTCCGCAACATCACCCAAGGAGACTCCCCGGTCACCGTCTTCTGCCAGCGGATCAAGTCGATCGGTGATGAACTCCGGCAACTTGGCGATCACGTCGACGACCGCGTTCTTATAAACGCTCTTCTCGTTGGTCTTGGCGAGCAATTCGAGAAACAGGTGGCCTTCATCCCCATGTTGCGGCCCTACCCGTCCTTCGGCGAGGTGCGCTCTCTCCTTCAGCTCGAGGCTCAGAATCAAGCTCGCAAGGCCACTCGTCCGCAAGTGTTTCACGCCACCACCAAGTCTTCGGCGCCAGCTCCATCCACTCCGTCGGCGGCCCCTGTCCAGCCACCTCCAGGCTGGCGCCCGAGCCCTAACTACCGCGGGAAGAATCCCGTCTACCGGCCGCCCCAGCCTCGCTCGGCCAGCTCCTCGGCATCATCATCGTCTACACCGGCCTCTACTCCAACGGCATCTACTCCAATGGCATGGCACCAGCAGCAAGATCCCTGGACCGGGCTGGTTCAGGCGTGGCCCATGCCTTGGTCTGCTCCATCTCCTTACGGCGCTCCTCCAGCATACACGGGCGCCTGGAGCCCGGGCCATCGTCCTGCCACCGGCTCACCTGGTCTCCTCGGACCCCGATCGCCGGCTCACGTCTACACCGCCACTACTACACCGACCACGTCCGGCGCCCCCATGATTCCGCCCGGCTACGCCCTGGTTCCCTATGCGCCTGGTGCTCCTTCGGCTCCGTCACCGTACGCATACGGGCAGCATGCACCAATGAACATGCCTGCTCCCTCTCCTACGACAACATCGCCAAGCTGGGATCAGGCTGCTTTTATCGCCGCCATGAACAATTTCACCCTCAACAACGAAGGTACGGATTGGATTTTCGATTCTGGTGCATCTACGCATATGTCTTCAACTCTGAATTTTTTGTCAGCTTGTTTCCCTTCTTCTTTTTCTTCCATTACCATTGGTGATGGTTCTACTATTCCTGTTTCTTGCACCGGTGATTCTTACATCCCCTATTCTTCCAAAAAAATTCTCTTACGTAATATTCTTGTAGTTCCATCCTTAATTACTAATCTTATCTCTGTTCGTCAGTTTACCATTGATAATCAAGTTATTGTGGCATTTGACCCTTTTGGTTTATCTATGAAGGATCTGACAACAGGTGAGGTTCTAGCTCGGTACAATAGCACCGGTGATCTTTATCCACTTCATGGCGCCCCCACTTCCACTCCTCGCGCCATGCTTGCATCAGTTCATCTATGGCATCGTCGGCTTGGCCATCCTAATAAAGCTACACTGTCATCATTGTTATAGGAATTTAGTATCCCTAGTTCTAGTGTCCCTCATGATTCCTCTCTTTGTAATGCCTGTCAATGTGGCAAACATGTTAGATTACCTTTTGGTACATCCTCTACTATTAGTACTTTTCCTTTTGAATTGCTACATTGTGATCTATGGACATCTCCAATTCCTAGTGTTTCTGGTTACAAATACTATCTTGTAATTCTTGATGATTATTCCCATTATATTTGGACCTTTCCTCTCTGAGCCAAGTCCGATGTACACCCAATTTTTCTCAATTTTCGTCAGTATGTTCTCACCCACTTTGGTCTTCCCATACGCTTTATTCAATGTGACAATGGACGTGAATTTGATAATACTCGCAATCGCACTTTCTTTCTTTCTCACGGCATCCTTCTTCGCTTTTCTTGCCCCTATACATCTCCTCAAAATGGCAAAGCAGAACGATCTCTTCGTTCCATCAATGATATTCTTCGCACCTTGCTTATTCAAGCTTCTCTTCCTCCCCGTTTTTGGGTTGAAGCATTACGCACTGCCACACTTCTTCTCAATATTAGACCAACTAAAACATGTCCTCTCTACACTCCCTTTCAATCCCTCTTTCTTTCCCATCCCGACTATCTTTCTCTTCGCGTTTTTGGTTGTCTCTGTTTTTCCAACATCACTTCTACAACTTCTCATAAGCTAGAACCTCGCTCTTTACCCTGCATTTATCTTGGTCTCTCCGATGATCATAAGGGCTCTCGCTGCTTTGATCCCTCCTTCGGTCGTGTCATTATTTCTCGTCACGTCGTCTTTGACGAATATACTTTTCCCTACGCTGCCACACAAACATCCTCTACCACCCAACCTCCCTCTGTTCGTTCTTCATCTCCTCTCCTCCCTCGTCTAGCTCCTACCCCTATTGTCCCGGAGCAACAATCACCACCACAGCAGCCTTCCACACCGCCCACTTCTCCTTCACCACAACCTTCCACGCCCACCACTCCTTATTTGACAGCAGCTTCCTCACCTCCCACGCCTATATCCCCAAATACTGCTTCTCCATCCTCCACTTCTTCCTCCACACCGCCTCTTCCATCTAAAGTCGGTCCTATCATACCTCTAGTCAATGATCATGTTATGTGCACTCGTGGTAAGCGTGGCTTTCACCTCCCTACACGACGTCTTAACCTCACTGCCGTTCCAACTATCTCCCCTATTCCTACATCTTATAAACGTGCTCTTCTTGATCCTCTTTGGCACTCTGCTATGCGTGATGAGTTTCATGCTCTTCAGCAAAATAACACCTGGACTCTCGTTCCCAAACCACCTGGTGTCAATGTTGTTTCCGGCAAATGGGTTTTCTGTCACAAATTTCATGCTGATGGTACTCTCGCTCGTTATAAAGCTCGTTGGGTTTGTCGTGGGTTTTCTCAGCAACACGGTGTTGATTTTGATGAGACTTTTTCTCCAGTTGTAAAACCTAGTACCATTCGTGTTGTTCTTAGTCTCGTTGTCTCCTCATCTTGGCCGATCCATCAGTTAGATGTTAAAAATGCCTTTCTCCATGGCACTCTCAATGAAACTGTCTATTGTCAACAACCTTCGGGTTTTGAGAATTCCTCTTCTCCTGATTTTGTTTGTCTTCTTCACAAATCTCTGTACGGTCTTAAACAAGCCCCTCGTGCTTGGTTTCATCGCTTCACCACCTTTATTCACACAATAGGTTTTACCGCGTCTAAATCTAATTCATCTCTCTTCATTTTTCATTCCTCCTCCCATACTGCCTATCTTCTCTTATATGTTGATGACATAATTCTCACTGCCTCTTCTGATTCCTTTTTACAACACATTATATCTTCTCTTAATCGTGAATTTTCCATGACTGATCTCGGTCCTCTTCATCACTTTCTTGGGATCACTGTTTCCCGCACTTCATCTACACTCTTTCTATCTCAACGTCAGTACATTCTTGATTTACTCTCTCGTGCAGGAATGACTGACTGTCAACCTTGTCGTACGCCGGTCGACGTTGGTACTAAGTTGTCGGCCGACGGTGAACCCTTTTCTGATCCTACTCTATATCGCAGTATCACTGGTGCTCTCCAGTATGCCACCCTCACTCGCCCTGATATATCTTATTCTGTTCAACAAGCCTGCTTATATATGCATGATCCTCGTGTTCCTCATTATTCTCATGTCAAGAGAATACTTCGGTATCTCAAAGGCACTATTGATCATGGTCTTCTCCTTAATTCTTCCTCTCCAACAAGCTTGACAGTTTATTCTGATGCAGACTGGGCGGGTTGCCCAGATACTCGACGATCTACATCCGGCTTTTGTGTTTACTTGGGTGATAATCTTGTTTCTTGGTCTTCCAAAAGGCAGGTTACAGTTTCCAGATCATCTGCAGAAGCTGAATACAGGTCTGTTGCTCATTCTGTGGCCGAGGCGGTGTGGCTCCGTCAGCTTTTGGTTGAGCTTCATCGACCAATCGAGCGTGCAACTATTGTGTATTGCGACAATATTTCTGCAGTCTACATGGCGTCCAATCCTGTTCAGCATCGACGCACCAAGCACATCGAGATTGATATTCATTTTGTTCGTGAAAAAGTGTCTCTTGGCGAGGTCCGTGTGCTTCGTGTTCCTACCACTGCGCAATTTGCTGATATTTTCACCAAGGGGCTCCCTACTGCAGCATTCACTGGCATTCGATTCAGTCTCAACATTGTTACACCGGATGTTGACACTGCGGGGGGTATTAGAGTATATCTTCGGTTTGTATATTTGGTAATTCAAATTGTAATCTATCTCTACTATCCTTGGCCCCCAAGTTTTGTAACTTATATAAACAGCCATTTGAGGCCCTAATACATATTCAGAATTCAATACTCTTCACGAAGCTTGGTAGGTACGTTTCCTGGAGCTTGGCTATATCCATATCTCGCTTGCTTTCAGTTCCAGACAATAAACATGGCATGCTTCGGGGACCTTCTGGGGTCCCGTCTCGTCGTTGTTTTTAACATCGTCATTAGCAAGCAAACAAGTTCCACGCCCCTGTGTGACGCTGAAGTGGTAATGCCACGACGAGCCTTTTTGTCGACTTTCTAGTTTCATTTCATCTACTCGCAGAAATGCAGTCCTGATAGTAAGAGCAACTTCAATGGGGCGACCCATTAATTTTGTCCGCCGCCGTTCGTTTGGGTCGGTGCGTATAGAAAAAACGGCCCAACGCGCCGACCCAAACGGACGCGCGTCTGCTTTTCGTCCGCGGGTGACCCATTCCCGGTTCATTTTTGAGCCGGATTTGCCGGCGAGGACATGCGACGGACGCGCGCACGCTCGTCCTCTCCTATCCCTGGGCCCGCTGGTCTGTGTCACATTGCCCTTCCCCGTCCAACAACAACCCTCGCCTTCCTCCTTCGTCGCCTACGCCGCCGCCCATTTTCGTCGGCGACTCTGCCAGCTGCTGGGGCCTCCACATCCGCCCAGCTACGCCGCCCACTCACACGTCGCCCGCCACCGTCGTCTTGCCGCCGGGAGCCGACTGCTTCCCACCCCTGCGCCCCCACCACACAGCCGCCTCGCCGCCCAGCCAGATCCTCACCGGCACGCTCGTCGGAAGCCGGCACGCTCGTCGGACGCCGGCAGGACAGCAGCTGGTCCGTGCGCGCCGCGGATCCCTTCGCCGACCGTCTCCTTCGCCGACGCCCGCAAGTTGTTCGACAGTTTGCCAAGGTACAAAAATGGACTCCGCCGACGAGTTTTTTTTTCACAATTTCCTTTGCGACTCCAACGATTCGTCCTCCGATGACGAGGAGGAGATATTGGCTGCCGTGTTAGTCCATCACCACCTCAACAGCCAGCGGCCATTGTTCCATGGCTCCATTCCGGGCCACCTTCCAGCGTTGAATCGCAACCGTGGCGTCTCAAGATCTCTGGATCTGGCACTCTTTCTTTGGCATGGCCGGATCACACAATGATATCAACGTGCTTCAGCGCTCGCTGGTGTTTGCTAGGCTTGCCGAAGGCAACAGCCCACCAGTGAACTTTACTGTCAACGGCCACATCTACGACAAAGGATACTATCTGGGTGACGGTATCTATCCTCAGTGGACCACTATTGTCAAGACAATACCCAACCCTATCGGAGAGAAGAGGAAAAGATTTTCCCAAAAGCAAGAGAGTGCTAGGAAGGATGCCGAGCGTGCCTTTGGTGTTTTGCAATCTCGATGGGGCATCGTTCGGTATCCTGCTAATACCTGCAGCATGCGGAAATTGTGGGAGGTGATGACTGCTTGTGTGATCATGCATAATATGATCGTAGAAGACGAGCGCCCAGAACGTCTGTATGATCAAGGGTTTCAGTTTCAGGGTGAGAATGTTGTACCTGAGCATGGAACAGCGGCAACGTTTGAACAGTTCACCCAATTTCATGAAGACATGCGTGATTGGGAAACTCACGTGCAACTGCAAAATGATTTGGTTGAGCATATGTGGGCTCATGTTGGCAACCAATAGATGTGTCTTCTTTTATTCGTTTGCAAAACTATATGACAGCTATGTGAGATCTTTTTATTTTCATTTGGCTTGTAATAAACTATGCAATTTTATTTGGTCCAAAACAATTTTATTTTGATTCAAACTATGCAATCATGCAAAAAAAAAGGAGGCCAGGCAGCCACGCCGGCACATATGGGTCGGCGCGTTGGGTGCCCTGCCGACTCATATCTAAAACACGGCGGACGCCAGGCGAACGGCCGACCTAAACGGACAAAAAACGGACGAAATCGCCGTCCGTTTGGGTCGCCCTCGTTCAGGCTTGTACCACTTGGGCTTTGCTTCTGAATCCCTTTTCACGCTAAGTGTGTTTGGACAGGAGCTTAAACATTGCGTTGCCAGGGGATTGGGTCTTTTTCTTTCCTCTAACTAGAAGATATCCCGCGCGTTGCTGTGGGAATTTGTTGTGACTTTTCTTCATGGTACATAGCAAAAAAATATGAACAATTTCACGGTACATAAGCATGCCAAAATACTTAAAGAGACAATATATTACAAATGTGAGAGGAGGCAAGAAGAAGAAAGCATAAAATAATGGGTACATTTTTTTTTACCATAAAACAGTGGATACATTACGAAAGCTTCTGAACTGATCCATGCAATTAACTTTTCTTTGAGTGTAGAAACCAATTCCCATTCTATTTCAAATTCATCATTCTATTAAGAGATTATTTACTATGAATGACTATAAGTCGAAAAGGTCTTCCACTTGTCAACTCACTGGAACAACAACATATATGAAATGACTAAAAATATATGAACTTATTTATGGAGCAAAGTCACGCGCAGACACCATGAGGGAACTATAAATGTCATCTTGAGAAACCATAGTTGAAGCAAAAATAGCATGTTTTGACGACAATCTCTAACAAAGTAGTTGACACATTGTTATAAATTGCAAAAATTGTGATGAGAGAAATATGTATAATTTTACATATGATAAGATGGCGACAGGGATCAGTTAGAAGTTATTCATTGCTTAAAAGTGTTTTTTTAATTAAAGGTAGTATACTCTCGGACGGATATTGTCTTTGGAGGCCGAGCTCCATGGAGCTCGGTTTAGAAAATTTTAAATTTTATCAAATTTCATATTTTCTACATTTCAAAAAATTCTGAAAAAAACACACATATACATGAAAGCATAACACACATGTGTGTAAATTTTCAGGGCAAAATAAGTTGAAATGAGGGTTGTGCAAAAACGACAAATCCGAGGCTTTTTAACACATGACTATTCATCCTCCCATGCCATGAATTTGTCTTTTTTGTACATGTCACATTTCAACGTTTTTCATTCTAAAATTTTACACACATAGGCATAACATACTTGTTTACTTGCACAATTTTTTTCAGATTTTTTTGAAAACCAAAAAGGTTGAATTTTGATTTGTTTTCAAAAAAAGGCCTCCATGGCTCCCGGGAGCCAAACGTCCGCTCTCGTATACTCTACTGTAATACCTTCTGTCAGATATACAAATTAGACTTGATGCAGTAGTTTCTGGATGCGGATTGCGCGATTGCGAAAAAAGAACATGCTATTTGCATACTTCTCCCAAATAACTTCAAAGTGAATAACCTTATTCACATCAACTGCAACATTAATGTTAATAAAAATATTATAATAAACTCAGATTACCTGGCCGGTGACTTGAAAATCCATAGTGCAAAAAATATGGTGAGCCGCCACTTAGTATATACAATCTTACATTGGATAAATTGATGACTCTAGACGGTTGAATCCCAACTTATTTTTTTTCTTTTCTTACTGAATCCAAAAGAGATAAAGATGAAAACGCCCTGAACAAATGCAAAGTATGATACTATGTGAGCCATGTGTAGGATCACCTATTGTGTTGTCATGCCTTTGGATAACCTGGAAAATCTCATGGTCTAAACCTGCAATATGTTGGATAAACTGTAATCAAGATAAACATGGTTTAAACCATGCACTTTTTCTGAATGCGAGAAATCAAAACTTGCGACATAATCCAGATAGCGTCTGAACGCAAAGCACAATTGTCAATAAGATATACCTGGAACATCAATATTAGTAAAGTTACATTTTTTTTAAGAGAAAAGGCGAGCGCCCGACTTTATAAATAAAGCCACCAGGCAGAGTCAAACACCAACACATAACACCACATAAGTTTAACAGAATAGGTCTAAGGAGTACGGGTACAAGACATCCAGCCTAACATGGCGCCCAGGCCAACACAACGAACAGCCAAACCACTTAGGGATCCGACCTCCTGGAGCGCCGCAGCAGGGAGGAAGCCGTAGATTTCATTTTAGATAGCATATCGTCGAAAGCCTCTAGGTCCCCTTCCTTAGTCAATGATCTCCACTGTTGCAAAAAGACATTGGCTTTAAATAAGCAACTCACTGGGTTAGCCGGGAAAATGTGTTCAGTAGTGAACTTGTTTCTAGTAGTCCATAGCGACCAACAAATCGCGGCCCAGCCCACCACGAAGACCCGCTTAGACCGGCCTGCTAGTGAATTAATACAACGCCGTAGATCCTCAAAAGAAGAGGGGTTCCAGTTAACACGAAGCCAAAGTCTAATGCAACTCCAAATGAATTTAGCCAAAGAGCAATGAAAAAAGATATGTTCGGTATTCTCAATAGCACCACAAAGCTGGCACCTGTCAGAGCCCGGCCCGTTCCTCTTCTTAATCTGATCAGCCGCAGGGAGTTTACGACGAAGAGCTTGCCAAAGGAAGATTTTAATTTTGGGAGGAATGCGGGCAGACCAAATGTACTTAAACTTATCAGTGCGACCGCCAGAGATAAGTTTAGAATACGCCAATTTAACAGAAAAACGCCCTGAGAAGGAATGGGGCCAAACAACGGAGTCCTCTTCCTCCGAGAGCAAGGGGAAGCAGGCAGTAAGGCGCTGCCAGTCTTCCAACTCCACAGGGGAAAGAGAACGCCGAAAATCTAAAACCCAACCCTGAGCCGAGAGCTCAAAGATAGAGATCTCGGGATCAGCACAAGAAGAAAACAGAGTCGGATAGGCCACCGCCAACGAGGTGTCCCCTACCCACCAATCTAACCAAAAACGAGTAGATTTACCGTCTCGAACTACGAACTTCACAAGAGACCGGAAGATCGGTCTAATATTAACAAGTTGACGCCAAAATTGAGAACCACCAGAAGAGGGCGCGAACATAGGACTCGAGGAAGGGAAGTATTTATCTTTGAGAAGGGTAAGCCAAGCAGGGTGAGGGAGTCCTGGACTAGGGGGTGTACGGACAGCCGGACTATCATCGTCCGCCGGACTCCAAGACTATGAAGATACAAGATTGAAGACTCCGTCCCGTGTCCGGATGGGACTTTTCTTGGCGTGGAAGGCAAGCTTGGCGATACGGATATGTAGATCTCCTACCATTGTAACCGACTCTGTGTAACCCTAGCCCTCTCCGGTGTCTATATAAACCGGGGGGCTTTAGTCCGTAGGACATAACCCCCATTACAACATTCATACCATAGGCTAGCTTCTAGGGTTTAGCCTCCTTGATCTCGTGGTAGATCTACTCTTGTACTACCCATATCATCAATATTAATCAAGAAGGACGTAGGGTTTTACCTCCATCAAGAGGGCCCAAACCTGGGTAAAACATCGTGTCCCTTGTCTCCTGTTACCATCCGCCTAGACGCACAGTTCGGGACCCCCTACCCGAGATCCGCCGGTTTTGACACCGACATTGGTGCTTTCATTGAGAGTTCCTCTGTGTCGTCACCGATAGGCTCGATGGCTTCTTCAACCAACAACTCCATTCAGGGCGAGACTTTTCTCCCCGGACAGATCTTCGTATTCGGCGGCTTCGCACTGCGGGCCAACTCACTTGGCCATCTGGAGCAGATCGAAAGCTACGCCCCTGGCCATCAGGTCAGGTTCGGAAGCCTAAACTTCATGGCCGACATCCGTGGGGACTTGATCTTCGATGGACTCGAGCCACAGCCGAGCGTGCCGCGCTGTCACGATGGGCATGATTTAGCTCTGCCGCCGGATAGTGCCTTGGTGGCCGCACACGAATCCGCTCCGACCTTCAGTCCGGAGCCGATCGCCCAGATCGAGGACCGGTGGCTGGACACCGCCTCGGGGGCTGCAACTTCCACGGCAATGGAGCCGAACACTAACCTTGTCCCTTGTAAAGCTCGTGACTCCGAGGTGCCGGACTCCTTGCCGGACTCCGAACCTCCTGCGCCCCTGCCAATCGAATCTGATTGGGCGCCGATCATAGAGTTCACGGCCGCGGACATCTTCCAACACTCGCCTTTTAGCGACATCCTACATTCGCTAAAGCATCTCTCGCTATCCGGACTATGGCCAGGATGGTTGGGATACGGACGACGAAGAAATTCAGAGCCCACCCACCATCCACTTTGTAGCCACTGTCGACGATCTAACCGACATGCTAGACTACGACTCCGAAGACATCGACGGTATGGACGACGATGCCGGAGACGAACAGGAACCAGCGCCTATAGGGCACTGGAAGACCACCTCGTCATACGACATATACATGGTGGACACCCCAAAAGATGGGGACGGCGAAGAAGGAGCGGAGGCAGATTCCTTAAAGAAACAGCCCAAGCGCCGGCGTCAGCGGCGCCGCTCTAAATCCCGCCACAGCAAGAATGGAGATTCCGGCACAGGAGATAATAACACTCCAGACAGTGCCGAAGACAATCTCCTCCAGCAAGATTCAGCGCAGGAGGATGCAGAAGCAAGCCCTCGCGAGAAAGTGGCAGACGAAGAGGTCGAGGATGATAATTACATGCCTCCCTCCGGAGACGAAGCAAGTCTCGGCGACGACGAATTTGTCGTGCCCGAGGATCCCGTCGAACAAGAGCGTTTCAAACGCAGGCTAATGGCAACGGCAAATAGCCTAAAGAAAAAGCAGCAGCAGCTTCAAGCTGATCAAGACCTGCTGGCCGATCGATGGACCGAGGTCCTCACGGCCGAAGAGTATGAACTCGAACGCCCCTCCAAGAGCTACCCAAAACGCAAGTTGCTCCCCCGATTATAGGAGGAAGCATACATACCTTCATCACCAGCGCACAATACGGTCGACCGACCACCCCGTGGTCGCGACAGAGAGGCATCCAGGCCCTCCACCAAGACCGTACCCCGGCATCGCTCCAAGAGCACGAAGCCAAGGGGAACGCGCCGGACTTGCGAGATATATTGGAGGACAAAGCAAGGCAATCCAGATCCATCTACCGATCACGTGGGCGCCCCACGACCCACGACGAATACCGTCGCGCCGGATACAACAACTCCAGCCGGGCCGAACACAGCAGACAACGCTCACTCGAGCTACATCGTGATATTGCTCAATACAGAGGCGCCGCACACCCGCTATGCTTCACTGATGAAGTAATGGATCATCAAATCTCTGAAGGGTTTAAACCCGTAAATATTGAATCCTACGATGGCACAACAGACCCCGCGGTTTGGATTGAAGATTATCTCCTTCACATCCATATGGCCCGCGGCGACGATCTCCACGCCATCAAATACCTCCCACTCAAGCTTAAAGGACCAGCTCGGCATTGGCTTAACAGCTTGCCCGCAGAGTCAATTGGGTGTTGGGAAGACCTGGAAGCCGCGTTCCTCGACAACTTCCAGGGCACATATGTGCGACCACCAGACGCCGATGACCTAAGCCACATAATTCAGTAGCCAGACGAATCGGCCAGACAGTTCTGGACACGGTTCTTGACAAAGAAAAACCAAATCGTCGACTGTCCGGATGCAGAGGCCCTCGCAGCCTTCAAACATAACATCCGTGACGAGTGGCTAGCCCGGCACCTGGGACAGGAAAAGCCGAAATCCATGGCAGCCCTCACATCATTAATGACCCGCTTTTGCGCGGGAGAGGATAGCTGGCTAGCTCGCAGCAACAACCTCAGCAAAAATTATGGCGGTCCGGATACTAAGGACCACAATGGCAGGTCGCGTCGAAGCAAAAATAAACGCCGTATTAACGACAACGACAAGGAGGATACGGCAGTCAATGCCGGATTCCTAGGCTCTAAACCCGGTCAGCGGAAGAAGCCATTCAAAAGAACCACTCCGGGTCCGTCCAATTTGGACTGAATACTCGACCGCTTATGCCAGATACATGGCACCCCCGAAAAGCCAGCTAATCACACCAACAGAGACTGTTGGGTATTCAGCAGGCAGGCAAGTTAATTGTCGAAAACAATGACAAGGGGCTGCATAGCGACGACGAGGAAGAGACCCGGCCGCCGAACAGTAGAGGACAGAAGGGTTTCCCCCCACAAGTGCGGACGGTCAACATGATATACGCAACCCATATACCCAAGAGGGAGCGGAAGCCTGCACTAAGGGACGTATACGCGATGGAGCCAGTCGCCCCGAAGTTCAATCCATGGTCCTCTTGTCCGATCACTTTCGATCGAAGAGACCATCCGACCAGCATCCGCCATGGAGGATTCGCCGCATTGGTTTTAGACCCAATCGTCGATGGATTTCACCTCACGAGAGTCCTGATGGACGGCGGCAGTAGCTTGAACCTGCTTTATCAGGATACAGTGCGCAAAATGGGCATAGACCCCTTAAGGATTAAACCTACGAAGACGACCTTTAAAGGCGTCATACCAGGTGTTGAGGCCAATTGTACAGGCTCAGTCACACTGGAAGTGGTCTTCGGATCCCTGGATAATTTTCGGAGCGAGGAGTTAATCTTCGACATAGTCCCATTCCGCAGCGGCTATCACGCTCTGCTCGGACGAACCGCGTTTGCAAAGTTCAACGCGGTGCCGCATTATGCATAGCTCAAGCTCAAGATGTCAGGCCCTCGTGGAGTCATCACGGTCAACGGAAATACGGAACGCTCCCTCCGAACGGAGGAACATACAGCGGCTCTCGCGGCAGAAGTACAGAGCAGCCTTTTAAGGCAATTTTCGAGGTCGGCCGTTAAACGGCCAGATACAGCCAAACACGCCCGAAGCAACACCAACCAAGACCACCTGGCACGATCCGAGCACGCGTAGAAGTGCGGCCCTGACCCCAGCCCTCGCATGATCACAAGAACAACCCTCCGCGTACATCATTACGCTTTGGAGATACCATGGGCGTAGGGAAAGGGGCGCGACCACAATAGACCCAGAGTGCGGCTCGACCACACCAGGGGCTCGCAAGTGTGTCACTCTTTTTTATCATTTTCCTTCTTTGTATACACAGGACTCCGTTAACCAGAGGCCCTGTCCGGCGGTGAACCTGCCGAACTCACGATGCAACAGCCAGGGAAGAAAGAAGTCTGCGACGAACACTCAGGTGGTCTCCATTACGAGCATTAAATTTGATTATATACACCAAGTCCACAGCCCACCCCTGGAGGGGGACATGTTTAATTAGTCCAAACCCTTGCTTACCGCACTATTTGTATCAGTCCGCACTCATAGCAGACTTCTTTTAATAAATAATGCAGCACTTTTCGACTGTAATTATATTACTTTATATATATGTTCATTAAATGACATCTTGCACCCGTATATTTTGGTACGGCCGAATACACCAGGGGCTTGTGTTCCCCGCATTATGGTGTGATAAGTCCGAACACTTTCACAAGTGCGGCACCCCGAACTTATAGCATTATATGAATCGGCTCCGAATCATGTCTTGGGTCAATAGTTGGGTTTGCCCGGCTCCCACGTTTTGGTGCCTTACGTTCCGTTCTGTCGACTAAGGTGGCACTGGGAGAACCACTGCGATTGCGCCCCGGTTGAGCTGGGCGAGCGCCTCAGTGGGGAAAGCTAAAACTGACTGGCATGATAAGGCGAGAGACTGGTCGCTGTTCGAGAGGTCTTTTCGGGTCCCTAAAGACTCATGCCGCTTCGAGCGAAGTACCGGATAATGTCCGATGAAGGCGTGGATAGCGCCCCGAATTCGGTCTTCCGAATACTAGGGGCTTCGCCGAAATTTAAAATTATAGAATTCTATGGCTAAGTGAGAGTGTTCAAGCATTATAAGTCCGGTTGCCTTGTTCGTTGTGTTGAGCGCCTCCCTAGATGGATCCAAAAATGGGAACAAGAGTGCTCAAGTTTATCCCGAACACCCCAGCACTCGCGGCTCGGGGGCTGAAGCCAATGACTTGCCATCTCTCAGATTTTATAAACGGCCGCACAGAAGGTAATATTTTAAATTAAACAAGCGTTGCCTAAAGCGCATATGAACAAAGTTTTCAGCGCATAGGATAACACATAGCGAATTTACTCAAAAATTACATCTCCGGGGCATTCATCTGCAATATCGCGGGCTCCCTTCAGGACAGTCTTATAGTACATTTCGGGCGTACGATACTCCTTGCCCGGTGGCGGCGGGTCAGTAAGAAGCTTCTCCGCATCCAGCCTGCCCCAGTGCACCTTTGTGCGGGCAAGGGCCCGACGAGCACCTTCAATACAGGCGGAGCGCTTGATGACCTCCACCCAGGGGCATGCATCCACCAGCCGCCGCACGAGGCCGAAATAGCTCCCAGGCATGGCCTGTCCAGGCCATAGCCGGACTATCAGGCCCTTCATGGCCTCCTCAGCCGCCTTGTGGAGCTCGACCAGCTGCTTCAACTGGTCGCTAGGGGGCACCGGAAGGCCGGCCTCAGCGTACTGAGACCAGAAGACCTTCTACGTTGAGCTCCCCTCCTGGCCACGGTAAAATGCGGCGGCATCGGATACACTGCGCGGCAGATCTGCAAACGCCCCTGGAGAGCTCCGAATTTGGGTAAGTGTCAGGTAGTTTACATTAACATGCTTGCTTTGCATGAAAAATGCCTTACCCGCCGCTATCTTCTTCACATCGTCAACCTCCTGAAGGGCCTTACGGGCCTCGGCCTTGGCAGACTTGGCACTTTCGAGAGCCGAGGCGAGCTCGGACTCTCGAGTCTTTGAGTCGCGCTCCAAACTCTCATGCTTCTCCATGAGAGCCTGGAGCTCTTGCCGCACTTCCGCCACCCGCGCCTCCTGCTTCTCTCGCTCTGCCCGTTCCGCGCCGCATTGCGTTCGGCCACGGACACAACCTCCTTCAGGGTCGCCACCTCGTTAGTGGCCCCTGCAGTACCCACGTTATCCTTGTCATTTTTATTGCAACCTAAATACTTTTCTGTAAGGTAAATCTTCAAAGTGGTGTTACTCACCTTCTTTTTCCTCGAGCTGCTTCTTGGCACGGCCGAGCTCTTGCTCGGACCGCTCGAGATCCTGCTTCAATGCACCGACCTCCGCAGTCAGTGCGGCAGAGGTCAGCAGCGCAGCCTGCAAACCCATATTGACATATTATTTAGCAACCCTGCGTATATCTTTTTAGATCCTCAGTCTGGCTTTTCTTTCCGAACGCCGAACTGAGCATCAGGGGCTACTGTCTATGCGGTATTACATTACATAATTTTAAACTTCTTACCTCAAAGCCTGTTAAAAGGCTGCTGCAGGCTTCGGTCAGCCCGCTCTTGGCGAGCTGAACCTTCTGAATCACCGCACTCATGATGGTGCGGTGTTCTTCCTTGATGGAAGCGCCTTTGAGCGCCTCCGACAAGTTGTCCGGCGCCTCCGGTTGGACGGGGGCCGCCGGTGTCACGGTCTTGCCCTCCTTGCGAAGGGGCCGCCTGCCGGACTCTGGAACCACTGCGGGTTCCGGCGTAGAGTCTGGTGCAAAGTCCGGGAGGCTGCCTTGCGGCGCCTCCGGAGCCTCCTCCTGATGGGTCCCTTTCCGGGATCCCACCTCGGCGTCCTCATCTGCGCAAGGGTGGAGACAGTCGGGATGGATTCCACATCCGACGCAGCCAACAACCCGCTCGACGAAGCAGGGAGATCATCATCGGCCAGACTGCAGACAGTATGCGGCGTTAGAAGGACACTATGTGACAAAAAGAAATTACAGATCATTCAGGGATCTGGATACTTACGATCTCGCCTGAGGCCTGGCCCTCGAGGGCCACTCTTCTTCGCCAATGTTGGTGTTGGCGGAGCTGTCCGGGGGAATAGTTCTTCCCCTCTTGGACCCGTCGGCCTTCCCTGTTGGGGAGGCCTTCCTCTTTCTCTCTCCCCCCTCTGGGAGAGAGTCTTCTTCCTCCTCCTCGTCTTCGGGGGAGGAATCCGCCTCGGAGTCGTAGGACACCTGAAAACGGGAACTCTTTCGAGTGCCCGTGGCCACCTTCTTGGCCTTCTTCTCCGGCACCACGTGCGGTGCCGGAACCAACAGCCCCGCCAGACGGGCGTCCACTGGGTCTTCTGGCATGGGAGCCGGGCAGACGAGCTGCTCGACCTTCTTCATCCATTCCTATCAAAGGAGAAGGGAGATTAAAAAGCCCGCTTAGGGTCAAATTATTAACAACAAGTGTCCCGTAAAGGGGTAGAATCACTTACCTCGTCAGCTGGACACTGCCAGTGGAATCCGCGATCTTCCGTCGCGGATGCAGGGGCTTCGGCGCCCTTAAACAGCACCCTCCAGGCACCTTCGTACGTTGTGTCGAAGAGCCCGCTAAGCGCCTGGTGTTGTTCCGGATTGAACTCCCACAGATTGAATGCCCGTTCTTGGCATGGGAGAATCCGGCGGACGAGCATGACTTGGACCACGTTAACCAGCCTGAGCTTCTTGTTCACGAGCTTCTGGATACAGGCCTGGAGTCCCGTCAGCTCCTTCAAATTACCCCACCGCAAGCCCTTCTCTTTCCAGGAGGTGAGCTGCGTAGGGATGCCAGACCTGAACTCGGGGGCCGCCGCCCACGTGGGTTCACGCGGCTCAATGATATAGAACCACCCCGATTGCCACCCCTTGACGGAGTCCACGAAGGCCCCTTCGAACCAAAGGACGTTGGGCATCTTGCCCAACATGGCGCCTCCGCACTCCGCTTGCGTGCCCTTCACAACCTTCGGCTTGACGTTGAAGGTCTTGAGCCACAGGCTGAAGTGGGGCTGGATGCAGAGGAAGGCCTCGCACACGACGATAAATGTCGAGATGTTGAGGATGAAGTTCGGCGCCAGATCATGGAAATCCAGGCCGTAGTAGAACATGAGCCCCCGGACAAAGGGGTGAAGTGGAAAGCCCAGTCCGCGGAGGAAGTGGGGGAGGAAAACGACCCTCTCATGGGGCCCGGGGGTGGGGATGAGCTGCCCCTCGTCGGGCAGCCGGTGCGCGACGTCGCCGGAAAGGTATCCGGCGCTGTGCAGCTTGGTGATATGCTCCTCCTTAACGGTGGAGGCCAACCATTTGCCTCCCGCTCCGGACATGGTCGGAGAAGGTCGAGGCGAGATGCGCGAACTTGGGCGCTGGAGCTCGAGTGCACGGAGATGGATAAGCGAAGGAGAAAGAAGGCGTAGGTGAAAAGGTAAATCCTTATCCCTTATATATAGGCGGACGAAGACTATACGTCCCCACTAGCCCGGTAAAACTCGCTTATCTCCCAAGCGCCACCATCAATGGCGCGGTTGGGTTACCCACGTCCGTATTGATGAGAATCCCGAAATAAGGGGAACCCGATCTCTGCTTCGACAAGACGTGTCAAGGAAACCGCTTCGCTAAACGCGCTGAGGTGGTATAATAAAAAACGATTCAAGTAAAGGCTTGGTAGTGGTGTGACATCATGCCACACAAAAAACGTCAGCAGATTGAACTTGTGTACATTTTATTCTCTCTACGGTGGAATGTGGAATTTATTTTGTAGAGCCGGACACTATCCGGGTGTTCACAATCTTCTCTGGATTATTCAAAGGAGGAACCCGCCTTGCAATGCCGAACATTATGCGCGCCGGACTCGTCGTCATTGAAGCCAGGTTCAGGGGCTACTGAGGGAGTCCTGGACTAGGGGGTGTCCGGACAACCGGACTATCATCGTCTGCCGGACTCCAAGACTACGAAGATACAAGATTGAAGACTCCGTCCCGTGTCCGGATGGGACTTTCCTTGGCGTGGAAGGCAAGCTTGGCGATACGGATATGTAGATCTCCTACCATTGTAACCGACTCTGTGTAACCCTAGCCCTCTCCGGTGTCTATAAAAACCGGGGGGCTTTAGTCCGTAGGACATAACCCCCATTACAACATGCATACCATAGGCTAGCTTCTAGGGTTTAGCCTCCTTGATCTCGTGGTAGATCTACTCTTGTACTACCCATATCATCAATATTAATCAAGCAGGACGTAGGGTTTTACCTCCATCAAGAGGGCCCGAACCTGGGTAAAACATCGTGTCCCTTGTCTCCTGTTACCATCCGCCTAGACGCACAGTTCGGGACCCCCTACCCGAGATCCGCCGGTTTTGACACCGACACAGGGCGATCCTTAAGGTACATAATCTTCCACCACCATTTTAACAAAAGGCATTTATTCATGATCCGAGTGTTAATGATGCCAAGGCCTCCCATGTTTTTAGGTCTACAAATGAGATCCCATTTAATCATCCTATATTTGCATTTATTTTCGGAAGAGTTCCAGTAAAAGGCACCCCTGTGCTTATCGAAACCCGTGTGTGTCCCTTCGGACAGGAGATAAAAGCGCATTAGAAACATCGGGAGAGAGCACAGGCAAGAGTTGGTAAGGGCAACCTTGCCCGCCTGAGAGTTATAGCAGCCTCGCCACGACAAAACTCTATTGCCAACTTTAGTCACTGTCGGAGCAAAATCTTTCGCCAAAAGCTTGAGAGGGGAAATAGGTAAGCCCAAATATTTGAGAGGAAAAGACCCAAGAGAGCAGTTCATGAGATGTGCCACCCGCTGCGCTTCCGAGTCAGGCACCCCAGTAACAATGACCTCGCTTTTAGAGAAGTTAATTTTAAGGCCCAAAAGGGCTTCAAAGCAAAGAAGAAGAAATTTCAAGTTCTGAGAGAGTTCTCATTAAGTTCAACCATAATGATGGTATCATCCGCATATTGGAGGTGAGTAATGCCATTAGGGATGAGGTGAGTGCTAACAGGCGAAATGTGACCAGCAGACGCAGCACGCGACAGAATGTGAGATAGAGCATCGGCCACAAAATTAAAAAGAAAGGAGGACGCCGGATCTCCTTGTCTCAAACCTCTACCATTCGCAAAAAAATTACTAGTATGACCATTGACAGCCACTATCGTGTGGCCACCAGTGACGAGCTGCATCAGGCGGTGAACCACCGAGCCATCGAAGCCCTTGGCCAGCAAAACTTGCCGGAGGAAGTTCCAGCTCACCGAGTCATACGCCTTTTCAAAGTCAAGTTTAAGTACCACAGCCTTAGTGTTCTTACTAGGAAGGTCATGAATTATCTCATGCAAGCAAAGCACCCCGTCCAAGATGAATCTCCCCTTAATGAACGCCGATTAGAAAGGACTAATGACCCGATGGGCGATCGGAGAGACCCTAGTAGCCATGCCCTTAACAGGGATTTTAGCAAAGTTGTTAATTAGAGCAATGGGCCTAAATTGGGAGATCAAGTCAATGCCTTTGACCTTAGGGATGAGGGTGAGTACTGCGTAGTTAAGTCTCGAGATGTCAACAGTCCCCAACCAAAACCCTTGAGTGATAGCCTTAATTAGGCCTTTTAACTGAGGCCAGAATTGCCGAAAAAAAGGAATGGAAAAGCCATCAGGACCTGAAGCCGCATTAGAGTTGGCAGTGCGGATTGTCTCAAAAATTTCCTCTTCCGACGGTGGGATCCGCAAACTGTCATTTTCAGCAATCGAAAGCTGTTCGAGAGGGGACCAGAAGGACGAAGCCAGCTTAAGACCCATCTCAGGTTTAGCCGCTAAAAGGTTAGAGAAGAAAAGAACCACATGACGCATAATCACCGAAGGGTCAGAGACCCTGACGCCGTCAATAATAAGGCTATCAATGATGCATCTCCGACGTCTACCATTAGCAATAGCAAAGAAGTAGGACATGGGCGAATCACCCTTTAAGGTCCAGTTGATAGTGCCTCGTTGTTTCCAGTACACTTCCTCCTGCCTATGGATGCCCAAAAGCGATTCTTCTAAGCCATACCGGATTTGCCATTCATCCGAGGACAGCCCAGAATTATCCGCGCGCTCGTCCAGAACGCCAATTTGAGCAACCAACCTAGCTTTGTCACGCCTTGACTCAGCATAGTGGTTTTTGGACCAACCTCTAAGGAATCTACGGAGGAAATAAGAGCATTGATGCCAGTCATCCATCGGGCCAAAAGAACGGCGAGTAGAGGAAAGGAAAGATGAAATCTTTTGCGTCATTATCTCATTGAAACCCTCCACTTGTAGCCAGGAAGCATCGAACTGAAACCTCGGGAAACCAACTGGGCGCGCTCCATCATCAAGAATCAGGGGGGGTGATCAGATCCCGCACAAGTAAGGGCTCTGAGACTAACACGGGGAAATAAAGAATCCCACAAAGGACAGACAAAAACCCTATCGAGAACAGAGCGGATGGGGAAAGTTTGATGGTTAGTCCAAGTGTACCGGGCTCCAACCCTAGGGATTTCATGAATAGCCGTGTCCATAATGAAAGCATTGAAAGCATCAGCCAGAGGCCAAGAGAAATTGGAGGAGCTCTTGTCAGACGGAAAACGCAACAAGTTAAAATCGCCCCCAATCAAGAGAGGTAGCTGGCAGGATTCTATTTTATTACTAAGCTTGTCCAAAAAAAAATAAGACATAGCATGGTCAGCCGGACCGTAGACCACCATGATTTCCAGTAAAGAATTGAGAGATCGATGAGATACCACTGTGCTGGCCCAAAAAATGCCATGGTCAAAAGCAACAAAATTGAACATATCTTTTTTGGAGCCAAGAAGAATACCACCCAAATGGCCAACAGAGGCCACAAAGTTCCAATTAAATCTATCTATCCCAGCAATGTCCGATAATTTGCTAGAGGAGAAAGAAGATTTGGTAGTCTCGACAAGACTAATAAAATCCACATTTTCAGACCGCACCAAGTCTTTAAGCTGGTCCCTGCGCCCCCTAGCGCCGAAACCTCTAATGTTCCAGAATAAGGCCTTCATCTGTAGGACAAGTTTTTAATTCGGAGACTCGACCTGCTCGGCGCCATGCAAGATTTAGCACGCTTCCCCGCCCCATGTTTAGAAGCCACCGGGGGAGCCTGACACATGTCATCTCCCCCCTCGTCCCCACCGGCCACAACCATGGAGCACCCGATCCCACCCCAGCCTCCTTAGCTTTCGCAATATCAGCCTGAGCTATTTCATTAGCCCTAATAATCTCTACTCCTAATGGAGCAGTTGGTGAATAGTCCGTCGGTTATTTTTCGCTGGTTTTATTTCGTCTACCCTCCCACCACCCCCTCCCATCGCTGGTTTTTTTCGTCTCTCCTCCCACCACCCCCTCCCATCGCTGGTTTTTTCTCGTCTCTCCTCCCACCACCCCCTCCCACCGGTTTTTCTATTTTATTGTCTGGCCGGAAATACCCAATGTATTTTATGGTAATCAATCACAATTAATCCACGTATAGTAATAAATCAATCCAGGTATGGTAAGGCCATAACTCAGGAAATTTTGAATATGATAATTATATGGTAATAAATTTAAATTACCCCAAAGGCTATCAATCCAGATATGGTAAGGCCATAACTCGGGAAATATCGAATATGGTAATAAATTTAAATTACCACCAGGTATGGTAAGGCTATCAATCCCCTCCTCACAGATTTTTTCTGCCGAGAAACAAAATCAGCATACAATCCCTCGTATTCTTGTAAGGTAAGTTTCTGCAGAAAAATCAGGACACGATAGGATTTGATTACGTGATGCACTAGGTAAAAGGAGCGCTGCCTCCGACTAGACTACAGTACTACACTGCACCTCACCAGTACCTAGCAACCCTAATCTCAACTCATGCTTCTAGCCAGTCCCGATTTCCATCCTATCATTTTGTTGTGGCTTTCTCATGGTACTTTCGTTGATGGTGGGCGCACAACAAGACCTCGTCGCCGGTGGTCAGACGGACTCCTCGTCTACGGCGGCGGCAAGACAAAACCTCATCGTCTGTGGCCGGACGGACTCTTTATCCATGGCGGTCGCGTGACGGAACCTCGTCGTCGGCAGCCGCGTGGCCACTCGGCAAAGATGCATCGATCGAGCTGCTCGATCTGTGGCGCTGCACTACCTCACGTCGTCGAACTGTCGTCTGGTACGGTTATTCCGGTGTCGGCTCACGTGATATGTCCGTCGAGGACTCTTCCGATCATGATGAGTGTGAGATGAATACGACGACGTGATATGCCCATGTTGTAGGTCTTCCGATCACTAGCTCACGTCGTGCATAGTCCAGTGGTAGGTGGATTGATTGACTCTAGACTCCGATATGCTAGGTGTTCGTTTTTTACTTTTAAGTAGTCCGACGCTATGCCAAAGTCTGACGATAGTATTAGTTCTACAACACGGGCAATTGGAGTTAACTCTTAGCGATGAGCTCATGTGTGTTCGCAAAAATTACTAGATGCATCTTGACCGCCCCCGGCGATGAGGTCTTTGAGGAGTCCACCCCGCCGGCCACCAGGGACAAGGTCTCGGCGTGTGACCGCCGTGGACGAGAGCAACAGGAGAATGCCATCTTGACTGCCGCCGACAAGGTCTCGTCAGCCACCGTCTACGAGCAGGATGACAAAGCCATCTTATATGTATACTATGCCTCTTGGATATAGTTTTTTGTGTCCTAAATTTGTTGAACCACCCAGTATTTTATGCCTCTTGGAGAATCCTGTCTGAACCTTTGAGCTTGCAGGTTTTATTGCAATCAAGAAAATTGATTTATGGTCAAAAACATGAAGAGTTTATCCTGTTAATAAACTCATACATATGTTTGTATGAATTTCAAAACATTCATTTTCTTAAAACACACAAGGTTTTTGATGACTGAGAAAGAGTCAGTTATGTCAACACCATGAGCTATTACCACTGAATAGAATCGTGCTATAGAGTGGCATGTTTTCAGAAATGATGTAAAAGACAGAGCTCAACTGATTATTGGGTTTGAACTTTACATATTTTTGAGGCACGCATAAATATAATATGACATTGATGGTAGAAGTTATGTGAATATGAATTTTTATAAGAAGTTTGATTCTAATGATTTTGCAGGAGCTTGATTGGTGATAATTTTTTAATGGAAATTGTGTGCTGATTATTGCTTGCGATGATGCATATTGCTATGATGGCTAATCAGAGTGATCTTTCATATTGCAACCTGGCAAAAATATAGCTCTGGGATATTGTATGACAAAATTAGTGAGCTTAACTAATGAATTTTGCAACTAAAAAAATTTAGAAGTCATGGGAAGGTTGAGATGTCATTCAGTTGCATCACGTGGGGAGATCGAAGGAGATTTTTACGTGTGTTATTTTTTTATATCACAAGAATTGGTGGGTAAATGAAATATATATGTTAACACTGGTTCTATAATCCTTTTTTATGATTCTCTTTCGTTTCTTTTATTAAAGATTTTATTATTATTTTGTGTACATATTTTAATAGGATGTCAAACATCCGAGAGTTTATCTATATTGTGTATTGCACATGATCTCCAAGAATTTGTGACATGTGTGTAGAACATAGATGCTTCGATTTTATCATATGCAATATGTTACACCTATTATTGATCCTTCCTTGACAATTTTTTTCAGGTATAATATAGTTTCCCATTACTGATTTGACGGTGCGGAGCAGTGGCAGCGGTAACATCTGTTGGTCGATTTGGAGGGAGCAGAATAACGGCGAGCAGCATAGTGTGGAGTGGTTCAACGTTAGCCAATAGAATCGCCCCAACATTGGCCAGACCGACTGGTTTGAGATCCTTCCATGCCTTCCTAACTACCTTGTGAGCTGACCTTTGATCGAAAAAAAGTCCTAGAGGTTTAGAAGAACACTAGAGATTTTATTTTTCAGGTTTTCAATGCTAATACACGTTTCTAAGTTATATAGTGCAAGCAGTTGAGTTGGCTTGAACTTTCCTGTACAACTGAAGGTCCTTCTCGAGCGTGTGCAGCTTGATGTAACATCATGTAGTTTGTGATGCTGAATCAGTGTTTAGTAGGAACAACTTAGTGCATATGTATTTTGTGTGTACTGACGTGATGCAAATATATTCATGTGTGACGCCAGACAAGGTACAAAGGTAATGTAGATTCAGTGTAATGATTTTATTTTCAAAAAAATATTGTGTCCTTAGAAAATTTGATGTTCGCAAAGTTTGTAATGATAAGTAATGTATGTAATTCCCGCAAAAAAAGTAATGTATGTAAGTGTACATTATCATACGAATGTTGGATTCCATATGATATTTTCCCCATTATCAATTACTCAAGGATGCGACTGAGTACAATACATGATGGTGACTTGGTCAAAATCCATTACATCTTTTTCTGTCATCAACGACCAAAAATATTACAATTACAGTTATCTCCTTAAAATTCAAAATGGGTGTGCTAGTGGGACAGGGATCCCTACTGTAGCGGCCCTCATGTTAGTGGCCCAACTACATCTTGCAGTACATCAAGGGAGATGCTTCCGTGGTGGTGGTGGAGGGGGGGATTGATGTTGGGAGACGGATATGGTGGGTGGAAGAAGAAGAAAAGTAATGATTTAATGATAAAAAGTTGACAATGCTATTGACATGCATACAATACTACATATATGGTTAACCACAATTGTTGTCAAACTATTAGAATATATATCTATGCCCCCTTTACAATGCACGGGCAATTTCCTCATTAGGGTGAGGTTTAGGGAGGTGGGCATAGCTGGCAGGAGCGACTCTAAAACTTAATCGGTGACGATGCATGGGGTGCCGGGGGGGTCGGAGTTGTTCCTCAGGGCGAGGCTTAGATGGATGAGTGGGGCGACAGCCAACATGGTGGTGAGGGGGTCGAGGGG